>NW_026599762.1:0-137732 GCF_029784135.1 Toxorhynchites rutilus septentrionalis
TTGAGATTGCAAATTAATTGAAAGTGGATATAAAGTGCCCTGTGTCTCTATCACTTCAAAATTAGATTAGGTTGAAGTAACGATCCTAATAGATATTGTGATCGCTTAGTTCACGTGAATATTGCATGGTTTCTATGCGTGTGAACAACTCTGGCATGAATGTTTGACTTTCGTATAGTTATTCGCTAAATATAATGGTCATACATATACACACTTGTGAAAGAATTTCACTTGTGGAAGAATTGTAAACGGTAAACTATAAACTAATCGGTGGCTTATGGTAACTTTTAACAGTTACAGTTTCGGGGATATTTTTTTATAAAAATGGACAATATCTACAAGAAAACAAGAAAAAGAAAAGGAAGTTTTTAGAAATCCTTTTATAAAAGATTGTATATATATGCCCCATCTAGAAAAAGGCATTAATTCTTAGTTTACCAAGAATTAAGAGACAATAAATATTAGAAATATGCAAACTCTATATTCCAGCACCTTTATCATCTGGTAATTATCTAGAATACGTTATACATTCTTCTCCTTCTCATTCTTCTCACCGAAAAAAATATGTTTACTTCGAGCATGCAGTTATACTATGTTCCGATTCTTACTCCAGTGAAACCACAATCGATTAATACGTTTTTATGTTATTTTTTAGCTCTTTATACTTCCATGAATTATATTCAGTTGCTTACTTTTAATTAATAAAATTTGAATTTTATTAATTGAATTAGAACGAAGATAACATATTTTTAGGAGTTTTTTCATTCAATCATACTCTCTTCTTCAAATAAATGCCAATAAAGCCTGAAAAATACACAATGGCAACGTGTTATGATTTTGCACGCGAGTATAGGAGGGTTAAAGAGACTTTGGACTGTTCATTCGCCTCTAATAAAAAAAAAAAACACATACAAAGTTGAGGTGTTTCGCATGTAAACTCGACCGTATTATCCTACTACGAGATGCTACGAGTACAGTCATCTTCGAATACATTGCCCCAATCTAAAACGATGCTATAATTGTTTCAATAAACACGAAGAAGTACCTAGGAGTCACAATTCTGCCGAAATTGGGGTGGAAGTCATTGACCCAGTAGCCGACACTGTGAAATTGTAGTGCGCCGTATGAACCGAAATCAGTATATCGTGTAAATTTTTGAATGAATTGATCGACGTCAATGTAGGAAATAATGTTGCCGAATGTCTACATTTTGTTTTCTGCTGATCTAGAAATTCATTTGTTGATCTGTTAGCAATCACAATTTTATTCTTACAATACGATTTCTACGTTCAATTTTTTTTACAATACGAAGATCTATTGTCCTATTCCTGTCATCCTGCACCTGCTCCCACGGCACGTATTACCCATAATTTGCTACACCGTACCTCCACCTAGCCTTGAGCTGATCTTTATCCCTAGCAAAAAATGGTTTGGTTTTTGATTATAGAGATTTCAAACTTTTCAGTTCTTTCGTCTCTAGCCTTGAGAAAGCATCTTGGAAAAACTTTACTCTACTCCTGCACTAATGAGCAAAAAATTAATTTGACAAGCTGCTGTCTCGCGTGTACGCAACTACTCCCAGTGGATCACGCCATGACGATTCCAAAATACGCAAAAAGTTTCAAAAAAAACTATTACCAAACATGTTTTCATTTTATCCGGCTACTTATAACTCACCCGTTCGGGTAAAGCTCTGTATCAGAGATGCCAGATGTGAAGACCTTCATTTAATTTAAAGGCGTTTCGAACACATTCTAAGGTATAACCAGAAGCATTCCGGCCCTTTCCATCCGTTCAGCAATAGTGAGAAGCATTTTACGCACGATACATTGAATTGATACGGCGCGCTGTGATTTTCTTTTCTGCGAATTACGCATCGTCGGTTTCTGGTCAATGACTTCTACTATAATTTCGACAGAAGGGTTCCTCCTCGATTGCTCTTCGTGTCCATTGATCCAATTACGCTCTCTCACGCAACATCCGAACCAGATTGCGAGAGAGGCTAGCTAAAGAAAACAAAACCGAAGTTTTTTGCTATAGAGTATTAGTAGCAAACGCGGAGATCACCAACACAAAATCAATCGAGAGAGATCCACGAATACTTCAGATGAAGAGAAGTTGTTACACCACCACCAAGAACGGTCGCTTATACCGTCCCGCTCGCAATAAGAGCATTATTTTGCGCTGGCTGAATTTAACTAAGAACCAACCAATTTGTAATAATTTGGATAGCGTTTCTCGTGGATGCGGCTGATATAGTTTAAATGGTAGTGTTGTACGGTGTAGGAGGCCACCGTCTAGTTTGGTCAATTCCGGATAACTGGGGTTGCTGTCAAGTTGAATAAAAAGTTGATTACATGCTGCTGTGTTAGTGTTGTGCGAGTTCGATGGCCTGGGAACAAAATTATGAAAAATATTGTGTAATTGCACAAGTGCATTTCTGAAGTTGCCGGTAGTGTCGCGGATTTTTGATAACGTGGTTATTTCCCGCGTCATCCAGTTCAGTTTTCCGGTCAGTCTCAGTCTCAGCAAACACAAGCGCTTAAAAAGGCTACTGACAGTTAGTAACAGAAATATACTGCCAAGTCGTATATATCGCAGTGATAATATTACGTAATATAATAAAATCCATGTAATTTTCCCGTGTTTGATGAAATAAGAGTGCTATGACAACACAGAGCATGAAAGGAAAAGGCTTCCATTTTGTCAGTGAAGGAAGCAGCGCGAAGAACGGAGGGTGGTTTTGAAGCTAATCAAAGAGCTCCAGCACCATGTTTAAAGGTAAGTGAGCATATTCTATACATATAGTGGTAGTGGGTGCAAATTGGTCATAGGGGGCAAAGTGGTCACCTGCTTGTTTGGTAGTATAACTATTGACTATAGATGCCGTATTGATAGTCACCTTAAGTTTGGAGAAATTAATTACTTTTGAGCCACCCTGTACTTCAGTAGAGCTGTCGCATGTTACAATATAAATAAAAACAGAAATTGCTCTCTCGATAGCCATTAGGCCGTAGTTTTGTGCGCATGGTATCTAAGGAATTTCTCGTGAAATTTAGTTTATTCAATCTGATATATTGGACAAATCATCAGTTTGGACGCCTGTTCACATATTCTAGGAGAGGTGAACACATATTTTGTTTAATCTCTGCGATTAATTAGCATTAGAATTTACTTTGATGTTTGGGGCAAAGTACAATACAATGTTTTGTTTACTAAAGCTGATATACCACACCGCATTCTGCTCTTATAAAGGATCCTTTTGTGGGTTTGACCCTGGATAAATATGCCACTCCAACTAAACCAAGCCTAGTTATGCGGAACGTTATGTGTTTCTTACTATGTTTTTGTATGCATGAGAAAATTTAAATTGAGACTCTAGGTGAATAGGCCAAGCTTATTTCAAACAAGTACCTACTATATCAAATGTGATTTCAATTGTGATTTGATTGATTTCAATGTGAAATTTGAACGAAAAAATCGCATAAATCTATCCCATTTATTTAGATATGTGCGAGCGCCCACTTTGTCCCCACCAGGTAACCACTTTACCTCCAAGCAAAAAAAAAGTTCGATTTTTCACCTTTTTTCTATTGATGAAAAGTGTACTATTTTGAATTTTAATAGTAAAAGCCGTTTGCTATCTTGAACAACAATGAGTTGAACTATAATATTCTTCGAGAAACGGGAATTGAATCGATATGTGGACGCTGGGAATGGACATATTCCTTAGGGTGACCACTATGCCCCCACTTCCCTTACAGCCATTTCATGCCAAACCGATATAGTGGTTCTCAGATTTTCGTGGAAAGTGGAAATTTTGTTTTTTTGTCGCAAACCATTAGACCCGTATTTTTTTTTTTTTTTTGTAAGGGTGACTATTTCCATTTGTAGGGTGGTCCGAAAATTCAAATTTTTCCACTTATTTCAAAGACTTACTTCTTGAAAAATTCATAACTACTGAGCCGATTTAGATGATCGACATATCTACTTATAGCTGATCTTTTTTGAAAAAATACCAGAGTTGCATAAAATTTGACTTTTGGCTTCGTTATTATTAATTGTATTTGTGTTTTATAGTTTTCATGGTCTCGGGACCAATGGCGCTATATTTATATATATTTTTTTTTCGTGAAAGCTAAGAATTTTTTACAGAACATATCTCGAAACCAGAGAGGAGTTTTTTTTGTTTTTAAGCTATGATTTTTCAAAGCTAATCGTTATTATTCATTGTATTCATTTTTTATAGCTTACATGGTTTCGGTACCAATGGCGCTATATTTTTTTATATTTTCTCTTGAAAGCTGAGTTTTTTTTTACATAACATATCCAAAATTCAGAGAGGAGTTTTTTTAGTTTTTGAGTTATGATTTTTGAAAGTTAACATGTTTTTGGGCAGGTAGCTTAATGAGTAGAAAATAGGAATAAGTATAGTAATCGGTAGATATTAAGGACAATGAAAAACATGTATCAGGTAAAGGTATCTCAGGTAAATGCAAAAAATGTAGAGACGACAAGTTATAAAGCAATAGAAAGAAAACTTAAAACCCGTTATAATCATTTGAAGCAATTTTCCGCAAAAACTCAGTTATATCATAGTTTTAGACCGAAAAATGAAAACTATACTATCGTAAAACGATTCTCGTTCTCGGAAGAAGAACATTCTGTGAAACTGTAAAAGAAAATTTAAGCATGCTTTATGCCTAGAATAAAAAATATGAAAAATATAACAGATGAATTTTAATTCCTACCCACTCGTCGCCTCTACATTTTTTGCATTTTAAGAAAAGACGACACTTATAGAATAACTACATAAATTGGAAAAAAGTCATTCGATTTTTCGATTTAAGATCGATTCTTTGATACCGATTCAATCAGTTAATTGATCCCTACGCTGTTTAGAAAATCGATCTTTTTCTAAAGATTGTCCAATCGTAGCTCAGTTACAATACATGCGGAACGATTTTTCGTTCCAGCACGGAAAAATGTAAAAAATATAACATGTATTAATATTTGTCGAGTGTTTTTTCTTTAGCTACACTGCCTCTTTTAATTTATATTGAGCATTTCAAACAGAAGTACTAAATTTCAACTTTGGTATTCAGGTTGCCTAAATAATAAAATTTCATAGATGAGTTCAAGTACATAACAGCCTAACAATTCATCGCTGCAATCCGTCAATATGCTGCTTATATGAATGTGGAATAAAGGAAAGATAATTATCGAGTCTTGTTTTAGGTTCGGTTTTAGGATCGGAATTTACCGTTTTTAGTGTGGATTTCTAACAGTGATGATGTTTCGTTGAATGAGAATGGAATGGCCCTACTGGAAATGTTATTCACTGGCAGCTGGTATACTTTACGGTGGCGGTTCTTTCAGCCAATCTCCACTGCTACCTGGGATAATTATGTTTTGCTCAACTTTGCAATTTTCTCCCGTATATTGATATTGCTTGCCTTTGTTGATTTTCAGGTCGAAATTCGATTTTGTTTCGAAGCAATGTTTGAAGCATTAGTTGTTGTGAGTTGATACTTTGTTATAATTCAAGACATCGAAGCATATTTCCATTGTAAGAAAATATGTTGGATTTTCGATATGCGTGTCGGTTTATAACTCATCTCCATTGGCAAATCTTCCTATTTTCGTTTCTATGTTGAACACTGTATGGGCGGTAAAAAACAGCATACTTTTAGGTTTGCTTTAATATTTCCTATTCGGTATAACGATTAACTTATATCTGTTTGGAAACAGACGCTCTCCTTCAGTGATTGCTGTGGATTGATTTTTAGATTAGTGGAGGGTGGAAAATCAATCATTGTAACTCTTTATTAAAAATTTGTTGTCGTCCTGAAAAGGACGGTTGGGTTCTCGATTCTAGTGCACTTTCATGTCGTTGTTGATTTAAGCCTTCTTCTCGGTTTTCTTGGGTAGCAGAACAGCTTGGATATTGGGCAAGACTCCGCCTTGAGCAATAGTTACACCCGACAGTAGTTTGTTCAATTCTTCGTCATTACGGATAGCCAACTGCAGATGACGTGGGATAATCCTGGTCTTCTTGTTGTCACGAGCGGCATTTCCTGCCAATTCCAATACTTCAGCGGCCAAATATTCCATCACTGCGGCCAGATAAACGGGTGCTCCAGCTCCAACACGTTCGGCATAGTTTCCCTTCCTGAGCAGACGATGAATACGACCCACTGGGAACTGTAAGCCAGCACGATTTGAACGGGACTTCGCCTTTCCCTTAACTTTTCCTCCTTTACCACGTCCAGACATTTTTTGTTATATAATTATGAAATTATTCACGTGCGAAGCGAAACTGTACTGATCAAAGTTTCCGGATAACGAACCCTCTTTTATACCTGCTGAAACAATGTTTGTTTCACTCTCAGACAGAGCTACGAATATAATGAAATGACAACATAAACGAAAGGGGACGGTCATACATTCCACCCTGACCGAGCATAAAACATGATGTTTCCTTTGCTTTCGACATTAGTTCCTCTCGAACAGTAAAAGCGATACAACATAGCAATGGCTCCTAAAACCAGTGGAAAGGCAGCGAAGAAGTCTGGAAAGGCCCAGAAAAGTATTACCAAGACCGACAAGAAAAAGAAGAAGGTCCGCAGGAAGGAAAGCTACGCTATCTACATTTACAAAGTGTTGAAACAAGTCCATCCTGACACGGGTATTTCATCCAAAGCCATGAGTATCATGAACAGCTTTGTGAATGATATTTTCGAACGCATCGCCGCTGAATCATCTCGCTTGGCGCATTACAACAAACGTTCAACGATAACTTCTCGTGAAATTCAAACCGCAGTTCGTTTACTGCTGCCAGGAGAATTGGCCAAACACGCTGTCTCCGAAGGAACCAAAGCCGTCACGAAGTATACCAGCTCCAAGTAACTCCCGAGTCATGTAGCAAAAAAAACAACGGCCCTTTTCAGGGCCACAAATTTGTTTGATAAGTGTGTAGGAAAAGGTTTTCTAATTGTTGATTTGTAGATTTTCGTTGTCATAATGAGTCGCCTCTCGTGTGATTAATTCGAGGGATTCAGAAAAGTCATATCACAAAAGGTATCCGAAATGAGTAGATACAACAATTTCATGTAGTTCGTTTGACGTTACGTTTGGGAATGAAGTGATGATATTGTGCAGAATGTATGATGATGCATATAGTGAATTCAATGATTGACATCCTCATATTCAGTTGCAGATGCTAATTGAAGACTCGGCATCATTATCTGTTCTCAATGCAATTGCACCAAAATTAGAAGAGTTAGCAGTTTAGTGTCGAGAAACTAATCG
The DNA here is from genome assembly GCF_029784135.1 of Toxorhynchites rutilus septentrionalis. Classification (NCBI taxonomy): domain Eukaryota; kingdom Metazoa; phylum Arthropoda; class Insecta; order Diptera; family Culicidae; genus Toxorhynchites; species Toxorhynchites rutilus. The sequence goes on from NW_026599762.1 coordinate 7,312, forward strand.
TAGAGAGGTTTAACAGGATTGATTTTGGTGTTTATACAATAAAGCTATATACATAAAAAAATCATGAAACTGGGAAACCTCGAGCTTTGTACTTTTAAAATGTTATTCAATTTTTATATATGGATAATCTGAGGGTACTTAGAACTAAGTCAGGAACACCGTAAAAAAGGTGTCGTAAAATATGATTCGCTATAATTTTTAGCGTCAATAAAAGAAGATCAGAAGTTCATTTATATTTGATAAGATTCATGTTTCAATATATCGTGCGGCTCCGCCGTATGTAATGTTGAAGATAGAAAACAGTTTTTCAAACTCTTTTCGAATAAATTGGTGGCCCTGAAAAGGGCCGTTTGTTTGAGAATGAGATTTGTCAGAGATCAGTCAGATTTAAGCGCGTTCTCCACGGATACGACGAGCTAATTGGATATCTTTCGGCATAATGGTGACTCGTTTGGCATGGATGGCACACAGATTGGTATCTTCGAATAATCCAACCAGATAAGCTTCACTTGCTTCCTGCAGAGCCATAACAGCCGAGCTCTGGAAGCGAAGATCGGTCTTAAAATCTTGAGCGATCTCACGAACCAAACGTTGGAATGGAAGCTTACGGATCAGTAATTCAGTCGACTTTTGATAACGACGAATCTCACGCAAAGCGACGGTTCCTGGTCGATAACGATGTGGCTTCTTGACTCCTCCGGTAGCTGGAGCACTTTTACGAGCAGCTTTAGTGGCCAACTGTTTGCGAGGAGCCTTTCCTCCGGTGGATTTACGAGCGGTCTGCTTGGTACGAGCCATTGCTTACGATTTCAGTAGAGTTAACGGTTTCAAAGTTGCTGAATGAATGGGATAATTCAACGCTTTTCTTCGCTTTAATACCTCACGTATGTCGTCATTCTACCATACGCATGCACAAAAAGGAAAGGACAAAAGAAGGGGAAGAATAACAAAATGAAGGAAAAGGAGGAAAAATAATTTCCATTCGGGTATAAAAGTGGGTACCCTTAGGGGAAACAGCATCAGTTTCAGTCATCGTTTGAACTCGGAAACAACATAAAATAGTCCAGAAAAATGACTGGCCGTGGTAAAGGAGGAAAGGGACTGGGCAAAGGAGGAGCCAAGCGTCATCGTAAGGTTCTGCGTGATAACATCCAGGGAATCACAAAGCCCGCTATCCGTCGTTTGGCTCGTCGTGGGGGAGTGAAGCGTATTTCCGGTCTCATCTACGAAGAAACTCGTGGTGTGCTGAAAGTATTTCTGGAAAACGTTATCCGAGATGCTGTTACCTATACCGAACACGCCAAACGGAAGACGGTTACCGCAATGGACGTTGTGTACGCTTTGAAACGCCAAGGTCGTACTCTCTATGGTTTCGGAGGTTAAATGATATAATTTGGTGTACGGTTCAACAAAACGGCCCTTTTCAGGGCCACAATATTTCTCCAGTGAAGAGTTCCTTTAAATGTTTTCAAATCATCCATTATTTTTTAATAAGGATTCGTTGCTTGTTCGGTTATATTATTTGTAAATAACGATGTAATTAGACGTTTAACTGAATTCAAATTGATGTTCTTTACCCATAGAAGTTTAATATTTCTTGAATGAATGTCTGTGAATTATGAGTACACTGTAAGCCAGTGTTGGGAACATGTCATATTAGAAGGATCGTAATAGTAATAAAGTTAGACCAATACCTGGTACATTGCACGTCGCAGTTTGACGCAGACTTGGTCCAATGATTGTTAAGAGGGGACCCCTGAAAATAATGGATTTTCGTGATTTTTTTTTCGGATGTTACGAATAAAGTAAAGTGTTCGGGTATTTTGATGATTGTTTAAGATATATTTGAAGATGTATTTTCCATTCTTTGAGTGCACGAATACTGATTATGACGCTGTTGACGGCTGGATGCGTAGATGTTGTCTGAAAATCGGTACCTTGTTGGTGGTATCGGTTCTGAAGCAACGAGGTGTCGTAGAACAAATTTTAATGAATATTTTGAAACTTTAAGACAATACTTAAAGCGTTACATAGGGGTTTTTTGAAAATTCGAAAAATTGCCAAAACGGCGGCCATTTTCGTTAAAAATTAGACATTTTTCATGAAAAATCTCTAAATAGCGATTTTTCAAAAATCGAAAAAATGATATATCGAAAAACGGCTATGTAACGCCGATAATTCATTTTTACATGCTGATAAACAATTTCAGCCAGATCGGTCGAGTAGATCCTGAGATATCGACACCACCAGTTGAAATAACATGGTTTCGAGAAAAACGCGCTTTAAAATTCGTACATACCTTAAGGTGACTTCATACTTTTGTGGCTGTAACTTTCCATATTTCGTTTCCATAAAATACGATAAATTTTTTTAGGACAACATTTCTGAGGACATAAACTTCCCAAAAATGCAAGAAACAAAAATTCGATTTTTTCGATTTTCTAGACCGGGGTCCTCCCTTAAACAATCGTAATTCTCATGATGCTATTCGGTATCATCGATTAGCTTTTTCGTTAAAATACCAACATTATCAGAATTGTTTAATGTTGGATACAAGATGATGATGTGTGAAAATGTATATTAACTGTCATGAAGAAAACATTCGAATTCTTAGAGGTGGAAAACTATTGTTACTCTTTCGTTCCATTGGTTTTGGTAGTCCTGAGAAGGACTGTTTGTTTTTAAATAAGTTTCAAATGAAAAGCACCAGTGCACTTTACTTTTTGGCAGCAGCTTTCTTCGGAGCAGCTTTCTTTGCTGGTGCTGCCTTTTTCGGTTTTGGAGTTTTAGGCTTCTTCGCTGCTGTCTTCGATGCTTTGGTTGGTTTCTGTTTGGAAGCGGCTGCTTTCTTTACGGTTCCAGCCTTTTTGGCGGTTTTGGCGACGACAGCTTTAGCCTTCTTCTGAACCGCTTTTTTTGCTGGTGCTTCCTTCGGCTTTTTGGCAGCAGCAGTTTTAGAAGTGGCTGCCTTTTTGGCGACTTTCTTTTCCCCTGCAGGTTTCTTCCCAGTCGCAGCTTTCTTTGGTTTCTTCTCGCCCGCAGGTGTCTTATCCTTAGGTTTGATTTTGAAGGATCCCGATGCTCCACTTCCTTTGGTTTGCACAAGATTACCTTTCTCGACACCACTCTTCAAAGATTTTTTTATGAAAGTTGAGAGCTTAGCAACATCACACTTGTAATTGGCACCGATATACTTCTTGATGGCCTGAAGAGAAGATCCATTACGTTCCTTTAAGGTCTTGATGGCGGCCAGAACCATTTCGTTCACTGGTGGATGGGTGGCTGGCTTTTTTGGTTTCTTATCCTCTCCTTTAGGAGCACGAGCCTTTTTCGGTGTCTTGGCTGGAGATGCAGCAACTGATGCTGCGGGAACGACTTCAGTAGCTGTTTCGGCCATTTTATTCACTGTGTTTCACTGCTATGTTTCAACGAAATGCTGAATTCATTGATGCGCTCGGTGCCGCCGTTTGTGCTCGGAATCGAAAACTGTGTTAGGGAAACTCAAAGCGTTCGTTTAAATTTGCTGTTGAGAAAACATTTCGCGTATTTGTAATTTATGTTTTAAAAAATGTTACTTTTCTTTGTTACAGTCCTCACATGTTTATCAGATACCTTATTTAATATTTACTATGATGTTTGAGCTACCATTTAAAGTTGCTCTGTTTTTAAAAGTCCAAGCCGATACTCAATAATTTACGATAAATGCTAATGATATGTATCAGAAGTATCAACACTCTGTCGAAAATGTTCAATTTTCTTACATTGCAAAAGATAAACAGTTATTAAACCTAATTCTAATGAAATAGGGACAATTTTTCGATATATGGATACCAGAATTGAATGTTTTTTCCCAACATTACGAAGCATTCTTATCAAAACTTGGGGCAATCGGAGTAGCTAAAGCAATTTTTGATTTCCGTTCGTTATCATAAGAAATATTATCCTTTTACAAGATTATCAATCTTATTTCAATTTATTCATTTGTTGGAATAATATATTTACTGATCCGAGACAAAACACTCAATATTTCATTTTCTGAAATACTTCATGTTTCGACCCAAGGGTTGATTCGTTAGACAAACAGTCTGTCATCACTTGTGTTATCGGTGATATGTTACGACAATCAAATGGTAGTTTTATTCAATATAGAACGTGAACACAATACAAAAATTATATCTAAATAACCCATTATGTAGGGAATTTTTAGTTATTTCACAGTTTGGTGTAAACAGTGGTAGAATAGAAAATACTGTTACCATAAACGAGATCTGCCTTTTTCGATATGCGATTTTTTTCGTTATTTTTTTTTTTTTTGAAATCATTTATCTTCTTCATAGTTAATAATCATCAATATCAATTCTTATAAAATAATAAATTCAATATTTTTCTCCATTTACGAATTGGTTTTATTTTTCGGACTATCTTATATTACTTTTCGTGATCTGCGGCCAAAATCGAGATTTCATTTTGTCTCTGACTACAAGGTATTTTTGTGTAGACTTTTTTTTTTGAGTATGGTGATGGAATTAAATACACTACCGATAAAACATTTGAATGATCAACTAAACCCAATTCCTCTATAAATTATTGGAAAATTACGTAATGGATACAGCAGAGTTTAGTTGGGTGATCTCGAAAGCATACACGGTTTGCTGACGGGCGCCGAACGCGAATAAAGTGTCTTTCTCAAGACAGGTCAGGAAGGAGTTGGAAATAGAGTTTTCTGTGGGATCTTCTCAAGACTAGAGACGAATGAACTTTAAAGTCTCTATAATTCAAGAAGAAGAAGGAGAAGATAATGGATACAGATTGCTATGAGAAAATTTCTTACTGTTCTACATGTAAACATGTTACAAAATAACGAAAATAAGCAAACATACCTTGAAATCAGTGACACATTAGAATACAATGTCCTAAAAATAAAATATCTTGCATATAAAACTAGCACCCAAATAAGGAAAAAGGACTCACTCTAGCAGCGTATTTATTATTTACACCATCAATGTACATGTTAAAGGAATTACTATTGGTGATTGATAAAATAATAAAATAGAAGAAATACTTAAACAAAATTAACTGAACAGTCATTTCAAGAAATTAAGAACATACATTCAAACGCACTACATTATAATAAAATTCACTCCATTACTACATGTACATGTAAATGTTCAGACATAAATATTATAAACATCATAATAATTATCTTTTGAATGCGTATATTGAATTGATATACCAGTTGGATTTCGTAACTCAAAATCGATAACCCAAAAGGTCAGTTTGTCGATGGTATAACATGTCTTGGGTCGTGAATCGTTTATATAAAATCATGGAAAATTGAGAGAAAATATGGCGTATTTTATCTCGGGATTGTATGTTCTATATTATTTTCACAAACGGATAAATTGATAGAAGATTGATACTCTTGCCTGAGCTGTGCCTGATGTATCATATGACAACAAATGGAAATCAAAAATTGCTTCAGCTGCTCCGATTACTCCAAAGTAAAGATGAAAATGCTTCGCTGTGTTATTAAGTGAGCACTCGATTCTGGTATCAATAGATCGGGAAAATGTTCCCATTTTATAAAAATGCAGTTTAATAACTGTCTATTTTTTGCAATGTGAGAAATTTGAACATTTTCGACATAGTGTTGATACTTCTGATACATATCATCTGCTTTTATGGAGAATTTTTAGCGCATCGGTTGGGGAATTCAAATTTAGAACAACTTTAAATGGTATCTTGAATATCATAGTGAATAATAAGTAGTGCATCTGGTACAAATATGAAAACAAAACAGAGAAAATTGACATTTCTTAAAGTATGAATTACAAAAACGCAAAATGTTTTTCCAACATAAAACTCAAACGAACACATTGAGTTTCCCTAACACAGATGTCGATTTCAATCATTAGTCGTCAACAAAAAAAAATCAGCATCCCGTCGAACTATAGCAGTGAAACACAGTGAATAAAATGGCCGAAACAGCTACTGAAGTCGTTCCCGCAGCATCAGTTGCTGCATCTCCAGCCAAGACACCGAAAAAGGCTCGTGCTCCTAAAGGAGAGGGTAAGAAACCGAAAAAGTCAGCCACCCATCCACCAGTGAATGAAATGGTTTTAGCCGCCATCAAGACTTTGAAGGAACGTAATGGATCATCTCTTCAGGCGATCAAGAAGTATATCGGTGCCAATTACAAGTGTGACGTTGCTAAGCTCTCAACTTTCATTAAAAAATCTTTGAAGAGTGGTGTCGAGAAAGGTAATCTTGTGCAAACCAAAGGAAGTGGAGCATCAGGATCTTTTAAAATTAAATCAAAGGACAAGAAACCAGAGGGCGAAAAGAAACCTAAGAAAACAACGGCTGCGAAAAAGCCTACTGGAGAGAAGAAAGTCGCCAAAAAGGCAGCTACTTCCAAAACTGCTGCTGACAAAAAACTAAAGGCAGCACCATCAAAGAAAGCTGTTGAGAAGAAGGCTAAAGCAGCCGTCGCAAAGAATGCCAAAAAGGCTGGAACAGTGAAGACAGCAGCCGCTCCCAAACAGAAATCAACCAGACCATCGAAAACAGCAACGAAGAAACCAAAAACTCCCAAACCGAAAAAAGCTACTCCGGCTAAGAAAATCGCTCCGAAAAAACCCGCTACCAAGAAGTAAAGTTTCTCATCGGGAAATTCATTTAAAAACAAACAGTCCTTCTCAGGACTACCAAACACAATGAATCGAAAGAGTAACAATAATTTTCCACCTCTAATAACTCATATATTTTCTTCATGACAGTCAATAAACATTTATTAGATTTATTATTTTATTTCATTCATGTTGACGGGTGCAATTAAAAAAATGAATTTCGGTCACGTCACGGAAATTTTCCAATTTTGAGCGTTTATTGTTTAGTCATTTCTTAACGGAACAATGAGATTTTTGCACAATTTGCAATTTAAACTCTCAAAGATATTCAGAATGAACGTGCAACAAATATTATAACGTAATCCTACGTAAACTATGAGGGTCGTGTCTCGGCCACAAGTCTTCCACTTTTTCCAACGAAAAGAGTGATACCGTAATGTATAATTCTTGATAAACGATTTACTAGAATACATTGGCCCAAGTCTCTGTCAAATGACGATTTGTCTTGAAATGTGTTAAGTTTGGACCAAATTCAATTGAAATTATCATAATCGTTCAATGATTACAAGTACATAAGCTTCGCTTGCGATGATTCATCATTCAACGCATAATCCACAGACACAGACATTCAAAAAAGAAAAAAAAGAATGAAATTATTATCCATAAATTAAACTACATGTCTTATAACATCATAAATAAAATTATCTTGCTAATGAACAATAACTGCTTTGAAAACATTTAAAAGAACTCTTTACATGAGAAATATTGTGGCCCTGAAAAGGGCCGTTTTGTTGAACCGTACACCAAATTATATCATTTAACCTCCGAAACCATAGAGAGTACGACCTTGGCGTTTCAAAGCGTACACAACGTCCATTGCGGTAACCGTCTTCCGTTTGGCGTGTTCGGTATAGGTAACAGCATCTCGGATAACGTTTTCCAGAAATACTTTCAGCACACCACGAGTTTCTTCGTAGATGAGACCGGAAATACGCTTCACTCCCCCACGACGAGCCAAACGACGGATAGCGGGCTTTGTGATTCCCTGGATGTTATCACGCAGAACCTTACGATGACGCTTGGCTCCTCCTTTGCCCAGTCCCTTTCCTCCTTTACCACGGCCAGTCATTTTTCTGGACTATTTTAGATTGTTTTCGAGTTCAAACGATGAATGAAACTGATGCTCTTTGCCTCTAACGGTACCCTCTTTTATACATGAATGAAAATATTTCCTTCTTCTTCATGTTGTCATTCTTCTCTTTTTTGCTTTTTCCTCTTTGTTTCCTATAAAAGCGAGGGAATGCGTTGAACTTTCCCATTCATTCATCAACTTTGAAACCGTTAACTCTACTGAAATCGTAAGCAATGGCTCGTACCAAGCAGACCGCGCGTAAATCCACCGGAGGAAAGGCTCCTCGCAAACAGTTGGCCACTAAAGCTGCTCGTAAAAGTGCTCCAGCTACCGGAGGAGTCAAGAAGCCACATCGTTATCGACCAGGAACCGTCGCTTTGCGTGAAATTCGTCGTTATCAAAAGTCGACTGAATTACTGATTCGTAAGCTTCCATTCCAACGTTTGGTTCGTGAGATCGCTCAGGATTTTAAGACCGATCTTCGCTTCCAGAGCTCGGCTGTTATGGCTCTGCAGGAAGCAAGTGAAGCTTATCTGGTCGGATTATTCGAAGATACCAATCTGTGTGCCATCCATGCCAAACGAGTCACCATTATGCCGAAAGACATTCAATTGGCTCGTCGTATTCGTGGAGAACGCGCCTAAATTTGACCTTCATTCTCAACCAAACGGCCCTTTTCAGGGCCACTAACTTATGCGAAAAGAGTTTGAGTAAGGTGAATGATTTTGGTTTGTCCACTTCTTTGAATGCTCTAGTTAGCGCACCTGTGTCAAATCAGGTATTCAAATGTTTCCAAACATATAAATAAAATTGTCTTTTTCATGATTTACAGTAGTTTTATAGAATATTTTGACGGATTCGTATGTTTTGAAGGTTTACAAAGTCCACCTTCTAATGGTGTCAACGCGCCCTCATTTGAGCTAACTTTTAATCAATCGCCAGATGATAGTTTGGTACGTATTCAGACCTTTTCTGGATTATGACACATACAAATATTGTAAACACCATTTATATCAGATTTATATATCTAAATTATGTAATTGATGCATCTCGATGACCTAAATTTTGATCATGGTTTGTTCGATGCCCTGATGTTGGCAATAAAAAATACAACATCTACTCTGAAATTCGAATTTCTTCATTCAAAAATGGTGATTTCTAAAACCGATTAAACCGGACAATCTTTGAAAAAACATTTAAAAAAATGAACAATTGGAACGCCTTATGGTATTATTAGCAATTAGAGACTGGGGGCTTTCCAACGAACCCAAACTCGTCTTGATTACATGTGTGATTTTCAAAAAGAAAAATCGATTTGCATTATTTGCTAGTTGCGTGAAAACACCCAAAATCGGACAAACCAACATTAAGGTAAATAATGAGTTTTCTAACATTAGTATTACATACGTTGTGACACGATGTAGACAAATATTCCCGAATATGAATGACGCTCTGAGCCTAGCGGTCAATGTTATTCTAGAAGATAACTTTTGATGAAAAACATGTTTCCATACATATGATCAAATCTGAACTATTTCAAAGCTAACGAACTAATTTTAGTTGTGCACAATGTTTGCTTGTACTCTACGTTCTCTGAATAACCAGTTAGGATTATTGAGTAATGTTTTCTGAGTACAAAGTTCAAATTTTGTTTCGAGGGGTCTTTCATTTATTTTTATTATTTTGACTGATGTTTTGATAAATCCTGCCAAACTTCTCATCGATTCGTTTATCTTGGTGTAGATAGTTGTTAACTCTTTTAATTTTACTGCAATTTCATTTGGGACAGATCATGTTGGGTCTTGAATTAGAATCTACAAAACACAAGAGTTGGCAATTGAATATTGGATGCTCAATTGTTGAATTCACTTATTGCACTATGAATTCTGTATAAAATCATCATGTAAGTCTCGAAATGTGCTTTACAAACTTCTCAATAAGTTGTATTAATTTAAATCATGACGTCGAGTCATTTCGGATACTTTTTGTGATGAAACTCATACGAGAGGGGAATCATTATCAATCGAATCAAACTACTAGAGAACTTTTTTCCCAAACTCTTGTCAAACAGATTTGTGGCCCTGAAAAGGGCCGTTGATTTTATGCTACATCACTCGGGATTTACTTGGAGCTGGTATACTTCGTGACGGCCTTGGTTCCTTCGGAGACAGCGTGTTTGGCCAATTCTCCTGGCAGCAGTAAACGAACTGCGGTTTGAATTTCACGAGAAGTTATCGTTGAACGTTTGTTGTAATGCGCCAAGCGAGATGATTCAGCGGCGATGCGTTCGAAAATATCATTCACAAAGCTGTTCATGATACTCATGGCTTTGGATGAAATACCCGTGTCAGGATGGACTTGTTTCAACACTTTGTAAATGTAGATAGCGTAGCTTTCCTTCCTGCGGACCTTCTTCTTTTTCTTGTCGGTCTTGGTAATACTTTTCTGGGCCTTTCCGGACTTCTTCGCTGCCTTTCCACTGGTTTTAGGAGCCATTGCTATGTTGTACCGCTTTTACTGTTCGAGAGGAACTAATGTCGAAAGCAAAGGAAACATCACGTTTTGTGCTCAGTCAGGGTAGAATGTATGACCGTCCCCTTTCGTTTATGTTGTCATTTCATTATATTCGTAGCACCGGCTGAATGGAAGACTAATAATGGTAGAGTAGGTATAAAAGAGGGTTCGCTTTCCGAAAATTTTCATCAGTACAGTTTCGCTCTGCTCGTGAATAATTTCATAATTATATAACAAAAAATGTCTGGACGTGGTAAAGGAGGAAAAGTAAAGGGGAAGGCAAAGTCCCGTTCAAATCGTGCTGGATTGCAGTTCCCAGTGGGTCGTATTCATCGTCTGCTCAGGAAGGGAAACTATGCCGAACGTGTTGGAGCTGGAGCACCCGTTTACCTGGCCGCAGTGATGGAATATTTGGCCGCTGAAGTGTTGGAATTGGCAGGAAATGCCGCTCGTGACAACAAGAAGACCAGAATTATCCCACGTCATCTGCAGTTGGCTATCCGTAATGACGAAGAATTGAATAAGCTGCTGTCGGGTGTAACTATTGCTCAAGGCGGAGTTTTGCCCAACATCCAAGCTGTTCTACTGCCCAAAAAGACCGAGAAGAAAGCTTAAATAAACAACGAATTCGAATTACATGAAAACCGAGAACCCAACCGTCCTTTTCAGGACGACAAAACATTCTTAACTAAGAGTAACAATATTTTTTTTGCCTACGATTTGCCATTTGTTTCGATCAAATCCAATCCTCAGTTACAGTGTACATTAAGATTAGGAAAGCATTTGTTTCAAAAACGATATGAGTACATCGTTACACTAATTTGAAATCTTAATCTAAGCTCAGACGGCATAACGCGGCGAGGAATGTGTCCAGATGAAACCGAATATAGGGACATGAAATCAACACTGGCAAACAGTATTAATTACACAAGCGAAATTTTGTTGGGTAAAACATGATGATCTCACGCAGGTAGTCGAGCTGGCCCAAAGGAACCAAATTTACAGAGGGTATACCAGCTGCCAGAAAAAAAAACATTTCCGTCCATATGTACATATCATTTGTAATTTAGGCATAAACGACCTCTTAGTAGGAAGCAACAAAAAAAAGTAAAAAGGTAGCAAAATCCAGAAGTGTTGCTTTTTTTAAAGAGAAAGGAAAGGGGAATGGATACATAGATAAATGTAGTTGGCTAAATAAAATCATTAGTAATTCTTGATGAGACATCGCAAACTGGTACGCTTGAGTGTACTCTTTCGTACCTCTCAATCGGAAGCCAGCTTAGTCCTTTCAGTTTTTTCATGTTAAACCCTTTAAACCTGCCCTTCGTCGAAACTCTGGGGACAATAGAGTGTCGCCATGTTTCAAGTGATCTCCTCTCTCCACTCTTTCGTTCAGCGGTATCAATACCAGTATCATTAAATGTTAGCTGTAACCCAACACACATAAGTAGCTTCATAGCTATTGATGTCCTGGCATTGATATCGTTGGATTCGATAAGACATAAATATGTTTTTCACCCGACAATGCAATATGAGGGGCTTAGAATGAAAGGCGTGTAAGTGATTTGATCAATTTCTCTACTTCTACTCTCTCTCTTTTTTGGTCATAGCTTAGCTGCAAATACATTCCCAGCTGTATTTGACAATGTGGAAGATAGGTCAGAACCTCACATATCAGATTCTATAGCAAACTTAAATTGGAACGTTTTTGCAATTGAGTTATTAACTAAAGAAAAAGTTGATGAAGAGAAATCGATCAAGTCACTTACACCCCTTGCATTCTAAGCCTCTCATATGTCATAATTCAGCTCGCGCAATTTTTCATATTTTCTGTTGAGACTCAGCCTAGGTTCCATCAAAGTTCACATTTGACAATAGTTCAAACAGAGAAAAAAAAACACATTTTTCAATTTTCACAAACATTTCGATAATGGTTATCATGATAACACGTATACGCAATAGGCCAAACTATGGATTGAAAGCAACGAAAAACCATTATTTGAATTTTATGTGAATATCCAGAATTGAGATTGCAAATTAATTGAAAGTGGATATAAAGTGCCCTGTGTCTCTATCACTTCAAAATTAGATTAGGTTGAAGTAACGATCCTAATAGATATTGTGATCGCTTAGTTCACGTGAATATTGCATGGTTTCTATGCGTGTGAACAACTCTGGCATGAATGTTTGACTTTCGTATAGTTATTCGCTAAATATAATGGTCATACATATACACACTTGTGAAAGAATTTCACTTGTGGAAGAATTGTAAACGGTAAACTATAAACTAATCGGTGGCTTATGGTAACTTTTAACAGTTACAGTTTCGGGGATATTTTTTTATAAAAATGGACAATATCTACAAGAAAACAAGAAAAAGAAAAGGAAGTTTTTAGAAATCCTTTTATAAAAGATTGTATATATATGCCCCATCTAGAAAAAGGCATTAATTCTTAGTTTACCAAGAATAAGGAGACAATAAATATTAGAAATATGCAAACTCTATATTCCAGCACCTTTATCATCTGGTAATTATCTAGAATACGTTATACATTCTTCTCCTTCTCATTCTTCTCACCGAAAAAAATATGTTTACTTCGAGCATGCAGTTATACTATGTTCCGATTCTTACTCCAGTGAAACCACAATCGATTAATACGTTTTTATGTTATTTTTTAGCTCTTTATACTTCCATGAATTATATTCAGTTGCTTACTTTTAATTAATAAAATTTGAATTTTATTAATTGAATTAGAACGAAGATAACATATTTTTAGGAGTTTTTTCATTCAATCATACTCTCTTCTTCAAATAAATGCCAATAAAGCCTGAAAAATACACAATGGCAACGTGTTATGATTTTGCACGCGAGTATAGGAGGGTTAAAGAGACTTTGGACTGTTCATTCGCCTCTAATAAAAAAAAAACACATACAAAGTTGAGGTGTTTCGCATGTAAACTCGACCGTATTATCCTACTACGAGATGCTACGAGTACAGTCATCTTCGAATACATTGCCCCAATCTAAAACGATGCTATAATTGTTTCAATAAACACGAAGAAGTACCTAGGAGTCACAATTCTGCCGAAATTGGGGTGGAAGTCATTGACCCAGTAGCCGACACTGTGAAATTGTAGTGCGCCGTATGAACCGAAATCAGTATATCGTGTAAATTTTTGAATGAATTGATCGACGTCAATGTAGGAAATAATGTTGCCGAATGTCTACATTTTGTTTTCTGCTGATCTAGAAATTCATTTGTTGATCTGTTAGCAATCACAATTTTATTCTTACAATACGATTTCTACGTTCAATTTTTTTTACAATACGAAGATCTATTGTCCTATTCCTGTCATCCTGCACCTGCTCCCACGGCACGTATTACCCATAATTTGCTACACCGTACCTCCACCTAGCCTTGAGCTGATCTTTATCCCTAGCAAAAATGGTTTGGTTTTTGATTATAGAGATTTCAAACTTTTCAGTTCTTTCGTCTCTAGCCTTGAGAAAGCATCTTGGAAAAACTTTACTCTACTCCTGCACTAATGAGCAAAAAATTAATTTGACAAGCTGCTGTCTCGCGTGTACGCAACTACTCCCAGTGGATCACGCCATGACGATTCCAAAATACGCAAAAAGTTTCAAAAAAAAACTATTACCAAACATGTTTTCATTTTATCCGGCTACTTATAACTCACCCGTTCGGGTAAAGCTCTGTATCAGAGATGCCAGATGTGAAGACCTTCATTTAATTTAAAGGCGTTTCGAACACATTCTAAGGTATAACCAGAAGCATTCCGGCCCTTTCCATCCGTTCAGCAATAGTGAGAAGCATTTTACGCACGATACATTGAATTGATACGGCGCGCTGTGATTTTCTTTTCTGCGAATTACGCATCGTCGGTTTCTGGTCAATGACTTCTACTATAATTTCGACAGAAGGGTTCCTCCTCGATTGCTCTTCGTGTCCATTGATCCAATTACGCTCTCTCACGCAACATCCGAACCAGATTGCGAGAGAGGCTAGCTAAAGAAAACAAAACCGAAGTTTTTTGCTATAGAGTATTAGTAGCAAACGCGGAGATCACCAACACAAAATCAATCGAGAGAGATCCACGAATACTTCAGATGAAGAGAAGTTGTTACACCACCACCAAGAACGGTCGCTTATACCGTCCCGCTCGCAATAAGAGCATTATTTTGCGCTGGCTGAATTTAACTAAGAACCAACCAATTTGTAATAATTTGGATAGCGTTTCTCGTGGACGCGGCTGATATAGTTTAAATGGTAGTGTTGTACGGTGTAGGAGGCCACCGTCTAGTTTGGTCAATTCCGGATAACTGGGGTTGCTGTCAAGTTGAATAAAAAGTTGATTACATGCTGCTGTGTTAGTGTTGTGCGAGTTCGATGGCCTGGGAACAAAATTATGAAAAATATTGTGTAATTGCACAAGTGCATTTCTGAAGTTGCCGGTAGTGTCGCGGATTTTTGATAACGTGGTTATTTCCCGCGTCATCCAGTTCAGTTTTCCGGTCAGTCTCAGTCTCAGCAAACACAAGCGCTTAAAAAGGCTACTGACAGTTAGTAACAGAAATATACTGCCAAGTCGTATATATCGCAGTGATAATATTACGTAATATAATAAAATCCATGTAATTTTCCCGTGTTTGATGAAATAAGAGTGCTATGACAACACAGAGCATGAAAGGAAAAGGCTTCCATTTTGTCAGTGAAGGAAGCAGCGCGAAGAACGGAGGGTGGTTTTGAAGCTAATCAAAGAGCTCCAGCACCATGTTTAAAGGTAAGTGAGCATATTCTATACATATAGTGGTAGTGGGTGCAAATTGGTCATAGGGGGCAAAGTGGTCACCTGCTTGTTTGGTAGTATAACTATTGACTATAGATGCCGTATTGATAGTCACCTTAAGTTTGGAGAAATTAATTACTTTTGAGCCACCCTGTACTTTAGTAGAGCTGTCGCATGTTACAATATAAATAAAAACAGAAATTGCTCTCTCGATAGCCATTAGGCCGTAGTTTTGTGCGCATGGTATCTAAGGAATTTCTCGTGAAATTTAGTTTATTCAATCTGATATATTGGACAAATCATCAGTTTGGACGCCTGTTCACATATTCTAGGAGAGGTGAACACATATTTTGTTTAATCTCTGCGATTAATTAGCATTAGAATTTACTTTGATGTTTGGGGCAAAGTACAATACAATGTTTTGTTTACTAAAGCTGATATACCACACCACATTCTGCTCTTATAAAGGATCCTTTTGTGGGTTTGACCCTGGATAAATATGCCACTCCAACTAAACCAAGCCTAGTTATGCGGAACGTTATGTGTTTCTTACTATGTTTTTGTATGCATGAGAAAATTTAAATTGAGACTCTAGGTGAATAGGCCAAGCTTATTTCAAACAAGTACCTACTATATCAAATGTGATTTCAATTGTGATTTGATTGATTTCAATGTGAAATTTGAACGAAAAAATCGCATAAATCTATCCCATTTATTTAGATATGTGCGAGCGCCCACTTTGTCCCCACCAGGTAACCACTTTACCTCCAAGCAAAAAAAAAGTTCGATTTTTCACCTTTTTTCTATTGATGAAAAGTGTACTATTTTGAATTTTAATAGTAAAAGCCGTTTGCTATCTTGAACAACAATGAGTTGAACTATAATATTCTTCGAGAAACGGGAATTGAATCGATATGTGGACGCTGGGAATGGACATATTCCTTAGGGTGACCACTATGCCCCCACTTCCCTTACAGCCATTTCATGCCAAACCGATATAGTGGTTCTCAGATTTTCGTGGAAAGTGGAAATTTTGTTTTTTGTCGCAAACCATTAGACCCGTATTTTTTTTTTTTTTTTTTGTAAGGGTGACTATTTCCATTTGTAGGGTGGTCCGAAAATTCAAATTTTTCCACTTATTTCAAAGACTTACTTCTTGAAAAATTCATAACTACTGAGCCGATTTAGATGATCGACATATCTACTTATAGCTGATCTTTTTTGAAAAAATACCAGAGTTGCATAAAATTTGACTTTTGGCTTCGTTATTATTAATTGTATTTGTGTTTTATAGTTTTCATGGTCTCGGGACCAATGGCGCTATATTTATATATATTTTTTTTTCGTGAAAGCTAAGAATTTTTTACAGAACATATCTCGAAACCAGAGAGGAGTTTTTTTTGTTTTTAAGCTATGATTTTTCAAAGCTAACCGTTATTATTCATTGTATTCATTTTTTATAGCTTACATGGTTTCGGTACCAATGGCGCTATATTTTTTTATATTTTCTCTTGAAAGCTGAGTTTTTTTTTACATAACATATCCAAAATTCAGAGAGGAGTTTTTTTAGTTTTTGAGTTATGATTTTTGAAAGTTAACATGTTTTTGGGCAGGTAGCTTAATGAGTAGAAAATAGGAATAAGTATAGTAATCGGTAGATATTAAGGACAATGAAAAACATGTATCAGGTAAAGGTATCTCAGGTAAATGCAAAAAATGTAGAGACGACAAGTTATAAAGCAATAGAAAGAAAACTTAAAACCCGTTATAATCATTTGAAGCAATTTTCCGCAAAAACTCAGTTATATCATAGTTTTAGACCGAAAAATGAAAACTATACTATCGTAAAACGATTCTCGTTCTCGGAAGAAGAACATTCTGTGAAACTGTAAAAGAAAATTTAAGCATGCTTTATGCCTAGAATAAAAAATATGAAAAATATAACAGATGAATTTTAATTCCTACCCACTCGTCGTCTCTACATTTTTTGCATTTTAAGAAAAGACGACACTTATAGAATAACTACATAAATTGGAAAAAAGTCATTCGATTTTTCGATTTAAGATCGATTCTTTGATACCGATTCAATCAGTTAATTGATCCCTACGCTGTTTAGAAAATCGATCTTTTTCTAAAGATTGTCCTTCTTCTTGTTGTCACGAGCGGCATTTCCTGCCAATTCCAATACTTCAGCGGCCAAATATTCCATCACTGCGACCAGATAAACGGGTGCTCCAGCTCCAACACGTTCGGCATAGTTTCCCTTCATGAGCAGACGATGAATACGACCCACTGGGAACTGTAAGCCAGCACGATTTGAACGGGACTTCGCCTTTCCCTTAACTTTTCCTCCTTTACCACGTCCAGACATTTTTTGTTATATAATTATGAAATTATTCACGTGCGAAGCGAAACTGTACTGATCAAAGTTTCCGGATAACGAACCCTCTTTTATACCTGCTGAAACAATGTTTGTTTCACTCTCAGACAGAGCTACGAATATAATGAAATGACAACATAAACGAAAGGGGACGGTCATACATTCCACCCTGACCGAGCATAAAACATGATGTTTCCTTTGCTTTCGACATTAGTTCCTCTCGAACAGTAAAAGCGATACAACATAGCAATGGCTCCTAAAACCAGTGGAAAGGCAGCGAAGAAGTCTGGAAAGGCCCAGAAAAGTATTACCAAGACCGACAAGAAAAAGAAGAAGGTCCGCAGGAAGGAAAGCTACGCTATCTACATTTACAAAGTGTTGAAACAAGTCCATCCTGACACGGGTATTTCATCCAAAGCCATGAGTATCATGAACAGCTTCGTGAATGATATTTTCGAACGCATCGCCGCTGAATCATCTCGCTTGGCGCATTACAACAAACGTTCAACGATAACTTCTCGTGAAATTCAAACCGCAGTTCGTTTACTGCTGCCAGGAGAATTGGCCAAACACGCTGTCTCCGAAGGAACCAAAGCCGTCACGAAGTATACCAGCTCCAAGTAACTCCCGAGTCATGTAGCAAAAAAAACAACGGCCCTTTTCAGGGCCACAAATTTGTTTGATAAGTGTGTAGGAAAAGGTTTTCTAATTGTTGATTTGTAGATTTTCGTTGTCATAATGAGTCGCCTCTCGTGTGATTAATTCGAGGGATTCAGAAAAGTCATATCACAAAAGGTATCCGAAATGAGTAGATACAACAATTTCATGTAGTTGGTTTGACGTTACGTTTGGGAATGAAGTGATGATATTGTGCAGAATGTATGATGATGCATATAGTGAATTCAATGATTGAAATCCTCATATTCAGTTGCAGATGCTAATTGAAGACTCGGCATCATTATCTGTTCTCAATGCAATTGCACCAAAATTAGAAGAGTTAGCAGTTTAGTGTCGAGAAACTAATCGTAGAGAGGTTTAACAGGATTGATTTTGGTGTTTATACAATAAAGCTATATACATAAAAAAATCATGAAACTGGGAAACCTCGAGCTTTGTACTTTTAAAATGTTATTCAATTTTTATATATGGATAATCTGAGGGTACTTAGAACTAAGTCAGGAACACCGTAAAAAAGGTGTCGTAAAATATGATTCGCTATAATTTTTAGCGTCAATAAAAGAAGATCAGAAGTTCATTTATATTTGATAAGATTCATGTTTCAATATATCGTGCGGCTCCGCCGTATGTAATGTTGAAGATAGAAAACAGTTTTTCAAACTCTTTTCGAATAAATTGGTGGCCCTGAAAAGGGCCGTTTGTTTGAGAATGAGATTTGTCAGAGATCAGTCAGATTTAAGCGCGTTCTCCACGGATACGACGAGCTAATTGGATATCTTTCGGCATAATGGTGACTCGTTTGGCATGGATGGCACACAGATTGGTATCTTCGAATAATCCAACCAGATAAGCTTCACTTGCTTCCTGCAGAGCCATAACAGCCGAGCTCTGGAAGCGAAGATCGGTCTTAAAATCTTGAGCGATCTCACGAACCAAACGTTGGAATGGAAGCTTACGGATCAGTAATTCAGTCGACTTTTGATAACGACGAATCTCACGCAAAGCGACGGTTCCTGGTCGATAACGATGTGGCTTCTTGACTCCTCCGGTAGCTGGAGCACTTTTACGAGCAGCTTTAGTGGCCAACTGTTTGCGAGGAGCCTTTCCTCCGGTGGATTTACGAGCGGTCTGCTTGGTACGAGCCATTGCTTACGATTTCAGTAGAGTTAACGGTTTCAAAGTTGCTGAATGAATGGGATAATTCAACGCTTTTCTTCGCTTTAATACCTCACGTATGTCGTCATTCTACCATACGCATGCACAAAAAGGAAAGGACAAAAGAAGGGGAAGAATAACAAAATGAAGGAAAAGGAGGAAAAATAATTTCCATTCGGGTATAAAAGTGGGTACCCTTAGGGGAAACAGCATCAGTTTCAGTCATCGTTTGAACTCGGAAACAACATAAAATAGTCCAGAAAAATGACTGGCCGTGGTAAAGGAGGAAAGGGACTAGGCAAAGGAGGAGCCAAGCGTCATCGTAAGGTTCTGCGTGATAACATCCAGGGAATCACAAAGCCCGCTATCCGTCGTTTGGCTCGTCGTGGGGGAGTGAAGCGTATTTCCGGTCTCATCTACGAAGAAACTCGTGGTGTGCTGAAAGTATTTCTGGAAAACGTTATCCGAGATGCTGTTACCTATACCGAACACGCCAAACGGAAGACGGTTACCGCAATGGACGTTGTGTACGCTTTGAAACGCCAAGGTCGTACTCTCTATGGTTTCGGAGGTTAAATGATATAATTTGGTGTACGGTTCAACAAAACGGCCCTTTTCAGGGCCACAATATTTCTCCAGTGAAGAGTTCCTTTAAATGTTTTCAAATCATCCATTATTTTTTAATAAGGATTCGTTGCTTGTTCGGTTATATTATTTGTAAATAACGATGTAATTAGACGTTTAACTGAATTCAAATTGATGTTCTTTACCCATAGAAGTTTAATATTTCTTGAATGAATGTCTGTGAATTATGAGTACACTGTAAGCCAGTGTTGGGAACATGTCATATTAGAAGGATCGTAATAGTAATAAAGTTAGACCAATACCTGGTACATTGCACGTCGCAGTTTGACGCAGACTTGGTCCAATGATTGTTAAGAGGGGACCCCTGAAAATAATGGATTTTCGTGATTTTTTTTTCGGATGTTACGAATAAAGTAAAGTGTTCGGGTATTTTGATGATTGTTTAAGATATATTTGAAGATGTATTTTCCATTCTTTGAGTGCACGAATACTGATTATGACGCTGTTGACGGCTGGATGCGTAGATGTTGTCTGAAAATCGGTACCTTGTTGGTGGTATCGGTTCTGAAGCAACGAGGTGTCGTAGAACAAATTTTAATGAATATTTTGAAACTTTAAGACAATACTTAAAGCGTTACATAGGGGTTTTTTGAAAATTCGAAAAATTGCCAAAACGGCGGCCATTTTCGTTAAAAATTAGACATTTTTCATGAAAAATCTCTAAATAGCGATTTTTCAAAAATCGAAAAAATGATATATCGAAAAACGGCTATGTAACGCCGATAATTCATTTTTACATGCTGATAAACAATTTCAGTCAGATCGGTCGAGTAGATCCTGAGATATCGACACCACCAGTTGAAATAACATGGTTTCGAGAAAAACGCGCTTTAAAATTCGTACATACCTTAAGGTGACTTCATACTTTTGTGGCTGTAACTTTCCATATTTCGTTTCCATAAAATACGATAAATTTTTTTAGGACAACATTTCTGAGGACATAAACTTCCCAAAAATGCAAGAAACAAAAATTCGATTTTTTCGATTTTCTAGACCGGGGTCCTCCCTTAAACAATCGTAATTCTCATGATGCTATTCGGTATCATCGATTAGCTTTTTCGTTAAAATACCAACATTATCAGAATTGTTTAATGTTGGATACAAGATGATGATGTGTGAAAATGTATATTAACTGTCATGAAGAAAACATTCGAATTCTTAGAGGTGGAAAACTATTGTTACTCTTTCGTTCCATTGGTTTTGGTAGTCCTGAGAAGGACTGTTTGTTTTTAAATAAGTTTCAAATGAAAAGCACCAGTGCACTTTACTTTTTGGCAGCAGCTTTCTTCGGAGCAGCTTTCTTTGCTGGTGCTGCCTTTTTCGGTTTTTGAGTTTTAGGCTTCTTCGCTGCTGTCTTCGATGCTTTGGTTGGTTTCTGTTTGGAAGCGGCTGCTTTCTTTACGGTTCCAGCCTTTTTGGCGGTTTTGGCGACGACAGCTTTAGCCTTCTTCTGAACCGCTTTTTTTGCTGGTGCTTCCTTCGGCTTTTTGGCAGCAGCAGTTTTAGAAGTGGCTGCCTTTTTGGCGACTTTCTTTTCCCCTGCAGGTTTCTTCCCAGTCGCAGCTTTCTTTGGTTTCTTCTCACCCGCAGGTGTCTTATCCTTAGGTTTGATTTTGAAGGATCCCGATGCTCCACTTCCTTTGGTTTGCACAAGATTACCTTTCTCGACACCACTCTTCAAAGATTTTTTTATGAAAGTTGAGAGCCTAGCAACATCACACTTGTAATTGGCACCGATATACTTCTTGATGGCCTGAAGAGAAGATCCATTACGTTCCTTTAAGGTCTTGATGGCGGCCAGAACCATTTCGTTCACTGGTGGATGGGTGGCTGGCTTTTTTGGTTTCTTATCCTCTCCTTTAGGAGCACGAGCCTTTTTCGGTGTCTTGGCTGGAGATGCAGCAACTGATGCTGCGGGAACGACTTCAGTAGCTGTTTCGGCCATTTTATTCACTGTGTTTCACTGCTATGTTTCAACGAAATGCTGAATTCATTGATGCGCTCGGTGCCGCCGTTTGTGCTCGGAATCGAAAACTGTGTTAGGGAAACTCAAAGCGTTCGTTTAAATTTGCTGTTGAGAAAACATTTCGCGTATTTGTAATTTATGTTTTAAAAAATGTTACTTTTCTTTGTTACAGTCCTCACATGTTTATCAGATACCTTATTTAATATTTACTATGATGTTTGAGCTACCATTTAAAGTTGCTCTGTTTTTAAAAGTCCAAGCCGATACTCAATAATTTACGATAAATGCTAATGATATGTATCAGAAGTATCAACACTCTGTCGAAAATGTTCAATTTTCTTACATTGCAAAAGATAAACAGTTATTAAACCTAATTCTAATGAAATAGGGACAATTTTTCGATATACCAGAATTGAATGTTTTTTCCCAACATTACGAAGCATTCTTATCAAAACTTGGGGCAATCGGAGTAGCTAAAGCAATTTTTGATTTCCGTTCGTTATCATAAGAAATATTATCCTTTTACAAGATTATCAATCTTATTTCAATTTATTCATTTGTTGGAATAATATATTTACTGATCCGAGACAAAACACTCAATATTTCATTTTCTGAAATACTTCATGTTTCGACCCAAGGGTTGATTCGTTAGACAAACAGTCTGTCATCACTTGTGTTATCGGTGATATGTTACGACAATCAAATGGTAGTTTTATTCAATATAGTTATTTCAAAGATAAACGTGAACACAATACAAAAATTATATCTAAATAACCCATTATGTAGGGAATTTTTAGTTATTTCACAGTTTGGTGTAAACAGTGGTAGAATAGAAAATACTGTTACCATAAACGAGATCTGCCTTTTTCGATATGCGATTTTTTTCGTTATTTTTTTTTTTTTTTTAAATCATTTATCTTCTTCATAGTTAATAATCATCAATATCAATTCTTATAAAATAATAAATTCAATATTTTTCTCCATTTACGAATTGGTTTTATTTTTCGGACTATCTTATATTACTTTTCGTGATCTGCGGCCAAAATCGAGATTTCATTTTGTCTCTGACTACAAGGTATTTTTGTGTAGACTTTTTTTTTTGAGTATGGTGATGGAATTAAATACACTACCGATAAAAAAAAAACATTTGAATGATCAACTAAACCCAATTCCTCTATAAATTATTGGAAAATTACGTAATGGATACAGCAGAGTTTAGTTGGGTGATCTCGAAAGCATACACGGTTTGCTGACGGGCGCCGAACGCGAATAAAGTGTCTTTCTCAAGACAGGTCAGGAAGGAGTTGGAAATAGAGTTTTCTGTGGGATCTTCTCAAGACTAGAGACGAATGAACTTTAAAGTCTCTATAATTCAAGAAGAAGAAGGAGAAGATAATGGATACAGATTGCTATGAGAAAATTTCTTACTGTTCTACATGTAAACATGTTACAAAATAACGAAAATAAGCAAACATACCTTGAAATCAGTGACACATTAGAATACAGATTACAAAAAGGGAACAATGTCCTAAAAATAAAATATCTTGCATATAAAACTAGCACCCAAATAAGGAAAAAGGACTCACTCTAGCAGCGTATTTATTATTTACACCATCAATGTACATGTTAAAGGAATTACTATTGGTGATTGATAAAATAATAAAATAGAAGAAATACTTAAACAAAATTAACTGAACAGTCATTTCAAGAAATTAAGAACATACATTCAAACGCACTACATTATAATAAAATTCACTCCATTACTACATGTACATGTAAATGTTCAGACATAAATATTATAAACATCATAATAATTATCTTTTGAATGCGTATATTGAATTGATATACCAGTTGGATTTCGTAACTCAAAATCGATAACCCAAAAGGTCAGTTTGTCGATGGTATAACATGTCTTGGGTCGTGAATCGTTTATATAAAATCATGGAAAATTGAGAGAAAATATGGCGTATTTTATCTCGGGGTTGTATGTTCTATATTATTTTCACAAACGGATAAATTGATAGAAGATTGATACTCTTGCCTGAGCTGTGCCTGATGTATCATATGACAACAAATGGAAATCAAAAATTGCTTCAGCTGCTCCGATTACTCCAAAGTAAAGATGAAAATGCTTCGCTGTGTTATTAAGTGAGCACTCGATTCTGGTATCAATAGATCGGGAAAATGTTCCCATTTTATAAAAATGCAGTTTAATAACTGTCTATTTTTTGCAATGTGAGAAATTTGAACATTTTCGACATAGTGTTGATACTTCTGATACATATCATCTGCTTTTATGGAGAATTTTTAGCGCATCGGTTGGGGAATTCAAATTTAGAACAACTTTAAATGGTATATTGAATATCATAGTGAATAATAAGTAGTGCATCTGGTAAAAATATGAAAACAAAACAGAGAAAATTGACATTTCTTAAAGTATGAATTACAAAAACGCAAAATGTTTTTCCAACATAAAACTCAAACGAACACATTGAGTTTCCCTAACACAGATGTCGATTTCAATCATTAGTCGTCAACAAAAAAAAATCAGCATCCCGTCGAACTATAGCAGTGAAACACAGTGAATAAAATGGCCGAAACAGCTACTGAAGTCGTTCCCGCAGCATCAGTTGCTGCATCTCCAGCCAAGACACCGAAAAAGGCTCGTGCTCCTAAAGGAGAGGGTAAGAAACCGAAAAAGTCAGCCACCCATCCACCAGTGAATGAAATGGTTTTAGCCGCCATCAAGACTTTGAAGGAACGTAATGGATCATCTCTTCAGGCGATCAAGAAGTATATCGGTGCCAATTACAAGTGTGACGTTGCTAAGCTCTCAACTTTCATTAAAAAATCTTTGAAGAGTGGTGTCGAGAAAGGTAATCTTGTGCAAACCAAAGGAAGTGGAGCATCAGGATCTTTTAAAATTAAATCAAAGGACAAGAAACCAGAGGGCGAAAAGAAACCTAAGAAAACAACGGCTGCGAAAAAGCCTACTGGAGAGAAGAAAGTCGCCAAAAAGGCAGCTACTTCCAAAACTGCTGCTGACAAAAAACTAAAGGCAGTACCATCAAAGAAAGCTGTTGAGAAGAAGGCTAAAGCAGCCGTCGCAAAGAATGCCAAAAAGGCTGGAACAGTGAAGACAGCAGCCGCTCCCAAACAGAAATCAACCAGACCATCGAAAACAGCAACGAAGAAACCAAAAACTCCCAAACCGAAAAAAGCTACTCCGGCTAAGAAAATCGCTCCGAAAAAACCCGCTACCAAGAAGTAAAGTTTCTCATCGGGAAATTCATTTAAAAACAAACAGTCCTTCTCAGGACTACCAAACACAATGAATCGAAAGAGTAACAATAATTTTCCACCTCTAATAACTCATATATTTTCTTCATGACAGTCAATAAACATTTATTAGATTTATTATTTTATTTCATTCATGTTGACGGGTGCAATTAAAAAAATGAATTTCGGTCACGTCACGGAAATTTTCCAATTTTGAGCGTTTATTGTTTAGTCATTTCTTAACGGAACAATGAGATTTTTGCACAATTTGCAATTTAAACTCTCAAAGATATTCAGAATGAACGTGCAACATATATTATAACGTAATCCTACGTAAACTATGAGGGTCGTGTCTCGGCCACAAGTCTTCCACTTTTTCCAACGAAAAGAGTGATACCGTAATGTATAATTCTTGATAAACGATTTACTAGAATACATTGGCCCAAGTCTCTGTCAAATGACGATTTGTCTTGAAATGTGTTAAGTTTGGACCAAATTCAATTGAAATTATCATAATCGTTCAATGATTACAAGTACATAAGCTTCGCTTGCGATGATTCATCATTCAACGCATAATCCACAGACACAGACATTCAAAAAAGAAAAAAAAGAATGAAATTATTATCCATAAATTAAACTACATGTCTTATAACATCATAAATAAAATTATCTTGCTAATGAACAATAACTGCTTTGAAAACATTTAAAAGAACTCTTTACATGAGAAATATTGTGGCCCTGAAAAGAGCCGTTTTGTTGAACCGTACACCAAATTATATCATTTAACCTCCGAAACCATAGAGAGTACGACCTTGGCGTTTCAAAGCGTACACAACGTCCATTGCGGTAACCGTCTTCCGTTTGGCGTGTTCGGTATAGGTAACAGCATCTCGGATAACGTTTTCCAGAAATACTTTCAGCACACCACGAGTTTCTTCGTAGATGAGACCGGAAATACGCTTCACTCCCCCACGACGAGCCAAACGACGGATAGCGGGCTTTGTGATTCCCTGGATGTTATCACGCAGAACCTTACGATGACGCTTGGCTCCTCCTTTGCCCAGTCCCTTTCCTCCTTTACCACGGCCAGTCATTTTTCTGGACTATTTTAGATTGTTTTCGAGTTCAAACGATGAATGAAACTGATGCTCTTTGCCTCTAACGGTACCCTCTTTTATACATGAATGAAAATATTTCCTTCTTCTTCATGTTGTCATTCTTCTCTTTTTTGCTTTTTCCTCTTTGTTTCCTATAAAAGCGAGGGAATGCGTTGAACTTTCCCATTCATTCATCAACTTTGAAACCGTTAACTCTACTGAAATCGTAAGCAATGGCTCGTACCAAGCAGACCGCGCGTAAATCCACCGGAGGAAAGGCTCCTCGCAAACAGTTGGCCACTAAAGCTGCTCGTAAAAGTGCTCCAGCTACCGGAGGAGTCAAGAAGCCACATCGTTATCGACCAGGAACCGTCGCTTTGCGTGAAATTCGTCGTTATCAAAAGTCGACTGAATTACTGATTCGTAAGCTTCCATTCCAACGTTTGGTTCGTGAGATCGCTCAGGATTTTAAGACCGATCTTCGCTTCCAGAGCTCGGCTGTTATGGCTCTGCAGGAAGCAAGTGAAGCTTATCTGGTCGGATTATTCGAAGATACCAATCTGTGTGCCATCCATGCCAAACGAGTCACCATTATGCCGAAAGACATTCAATTGGCTCGTCGTATTCGTGGAGAACGCGCCTAAATTTGACCTTCATTCTCAACCAAACGGCCCTTTTCAGGGCCACTAACTTATGCGAAAAGAGTTTGAGTAAGGTGAATGATTTTGGTTTGTCCACTTCTTTGAATGCTCTAGTTAGCGCACCTGTGTCAAATCAGGTATTCAAATGTTTCCAAACATATAAATAAAATTGTCTTTTTCATGATTTACAGTAGTTTTATAGAATATTTTGACGGATTCGTATGTTTTGAAGGTTTACAAAGTCCACCTTCTAATGGTGTCAACGCGCCCTCATTTGAGCTAACTTTTAATCAATCGCCAGATGATAGTTTGGTACGTATTCAGACCTTTTCTGGATTATGACACATACAAATATTGTAAACACCATTTATATCAGATTTATATATCTAAATTATGTAATTGATGCATCTCGATGACCTCAATTTTGATCATGGTTTGTTCGATGCCCTGATGTTGGCAATAAAAAATACAACATCTACTCTGAAATTCGAATTTCTTCATTCAAAAATGGTGATTTCTAAAACCGAACAAACCGGACAATCTTTAAAAAAACATTTAAAAAAATGAACAATTGGAACGCCTTATGGTATTATTAGCAATTAGAGACTGGGGGCTTTCCAACGAACCCAAACTCGTCTTGATTACATGTGTGATTTTCAAAAAGAAAAATCGATTTGCATTATTTGCTAGCTGCGTGAAAACACCCAAAATCGGACAAACCAACATTAAGGTAAATAATGAGTTTTCTAACATTAGTATTACATACGTTGTGACACGATGTAGACAAATATTCCCGAATATGAATGACGCTCTGAGCCTAACGGTCAATGTTATTCTAGAAGATAACTTTTGATGAAAAACATGTTTCCATACATATGATCAAATCTGAACTATTTCAAAGCTAACGAACTAATTTTAGTTGTGCACAATGTTTGCTTTTACTCTACGTTCTCTGAATAACCAGTTAGGATTATTGAGTAATGTTTTCTGAGTACAAAGTTCAAATTTTGTTTCGAGGGGTCTTTCATTTATTTTTATTATTTTGACTGATGTTTTGATAAATCCTGCCAAACTTCTCATCGATTCGTTTATCTTGGTGTAGATAGTTGTTAACTCTTTTAATTTTACTGCAATTTCATTTGGGACAGATCATGTTGGGTCTTGAATTAGAATCTACAAAACACAAGAGTTGGCAATTGAATATTGGATGCTCAATTGTTGAATTCACTTATTGCACTATGAATTCTGTATAAAATCATCATGTAAGTCTCGAAATGTGCTTTACAAACTTCTCAATAAGTTGTATTAATTTAAATCATGACGTCGAGTCATTTCGGATACTTTTTGTGATGAAACTCATACGAGAGGGGAATCATTATCAATCGAATCAAACTACTAGAGAACTTTTTTCCCAAACTCTTGTCAAACAGATTTGTGGCCCTGAAAAGGGCCGTTGATTTTATGCTACATCACTCGGGATTTACTTGGAGCTGGTATACTTCGTGACGGCCTTGGTTCCTTCGGAGACAGCGTGTTTGGCCAATTCTCCTGGCAGCAGTAAACGAACTGCGGTTTGAATTTCACGAGAAGTTATCGTTGAACGTTTGTTGTAATGCGCCAAGCGAGATGATTCAGCGGCGATGCGTTCGAAAATATCATTCACAAAGCTGTTCATGATACTCATGGCTTTGGATGAAATACCCGTGTCAGGATGGACTTGTTTCAACACTTTGTAAATGTAGATAGCGTAGCTTTCCTTCCTGCGGACCTTCTTCTTTCTTCTTCTTCTTTTTGGTTTTAAGAGGATTTAAACTTTTCAGTTCATTCGCCTCTAGCTCTGAGAAGAGCCATTGAGCACCAGTCTTGAGGAGGCTGGTGAAAAAGAAGAAAAAACCATATTCAGCGGACCTGTCTGCTCAGATGTAAAACCGGGCGAAGGCAGGAAAATATCCTATGCCATATAAGATGTTTAATATAAGCTGTAACGTAATTGTATTGTTATTAATTAGTACCAAAGCGGCGACGAAGCATCGTAGAACCAAGCTCTAGAACAAAGGGAAAGGGATAGTGTGGGGGGGGGGTGTGGGTTGAAAAAGGAAAGGAATGGTAAGGAGAAGGGGTGGGATGGAGTGGGAAGGAATGATGTGATGTTGGGTGATTTATAAATGTAGTTAGTTTAATGGTGTTAGTAAAATGCTGGATAAGTATGAATTAGTGTGGTTAGAATTGAGTAAATAAAATAATAATATGTTTGAAAGGTATGCTGTTTGATTATATAGTACTGCTGCATATGCTGGAAAAAGTTAATTTGTGAGTTATATATGAAAGATGTTTATGTTTATGTATTTTTATTTGTTTTAGTATTTTTGTATGTTATATGTTTATAGATGCATACACATACATACGCCATTTTTGTTAGATTTGTAATTTTGTACATAAACCTGTGCATGCATGCGCATGTACATGCATACATATATATACATTTTATTTACTTATATCTACATGTATATGCATACGCGGCGGTGAAGTGACTAACTGAAATAAGAGTGTATTTTAGATTTTACCAAAGAAGCCGGTTTCTTTCAGAAACGCAATCAAATTGGTTTCCTGTGTCTCGTCTCTACTGAGAATGTCTCGGAGACTCTGACCTATATTGTGTCGGACACGAGCATCTTTGGTGTGTTGGCATTCTAGTAGAAGATGCCTAACTGAAACTTGGGCTGAGTTACATGCGCAAAGTGGTCTTTCGGTTTTCTTCATTAGGTGTGAGTGTGTGAAAAAAGTGTGTCCAATTCGAAGACGGGTTAGCACCCGTCTTTCTTTGCTGTTGTTTTGATCAAACCAAGGAAGCGTGGTATTTTTGATTTGATGGAGATGGGTGGGAGGGCTATTTAACCAGCCTATGTTCCAGCTTTCGCGAATTTGCTGTTTGACCCAGCGAACTATATCAGTTCGAGGACAGGGTATAACTGGTGGTTCCATTTTGCTACCCTTACCGGCCAGTTTGTCTGCGGCTGTGTTTCCGAGGATTCCGGAATGACCAGGAACCCAACAGTAGGAGATGTTTTTTTCTGAAGCAGCCTCTTCTGTCTGTATTATCCATGGGTGTTTACTGTTTCCACTGAGCAGGTCTTGAAGACAGCTGGCTTAATCGGAGAAAATTACCGTAGGAAGGTGATCATGGGTACACTCTTGTGTAGCTATTAATAGAGCAAAAGCTTCCGCACTGAAGATGGAGCATTGCGGTGGAAGAGAAAAGCTACCGGTGTATCTGTTCTCGAAAATTCCACACCCAACTCCATCGGAGTTAACAGAACCGTCTGTGTAGACCTGGTGTTTGTTTTGAAAGTGAGTAGCCGTGAGATGGTTGAAGCAGGCTTTAATTTTTGGTGGAGGGTCGCCTGCACGGACAGTCTTGAGAAGATCAAGATTCACGTTCGGCGGTATGACGTTCCATTTTCTTCCCGTGGCTGTTGAAAGTGCACATATATCGGGAAGGTCTTGGTTCGTGAGGTCTTTGAACCAATTTATAGCTCGAATTACTGATGGTGCATTGGGGTCATTGTCAGGAAGTGAAAGTTGTCGGATGGCTTTGCCTGTGATGATTCTTGTTACAAGGTGTTTGAAAGGCAGATGACCACTTTCCGCCATAACAGCAAGAGTGGGGCTTGTGGTGAAGGCTCCTGTTGCTAGCTTTATTGCTTTGTTGTAGATGGGTTCAATGGCGTTGAGTACTCTGTCCCCACCACGGCTGAAGATGCCTACTCCGTAAAGGATTTGGGGGATCAACCAGATATTGATGATTTTAAGCAGTGTTTCTCTGTGTCCAGAGGATAAACTTCCTGTAATGGATTTGAGGATATTCATTTTCCTGCTGGCGGCTTTTTTGACCAATTGAGCATGATGTAAAAAGTTAAGCCTGGTATCGAAGGTTACGCCCAGTATTCTTAGTGTTCTCTTCTGAGGGATTTCGGTTTGATTAAGCTTTAGGGCGGATTTCTTTTTGAGTGTTTTGCCAATGTGAATGAATCGGGATTTTTCTGGCGAAAATTGGAATCCTATGTGTTGGGCCCAGTTTTGTATGGAATCAATTGTACTTTGAAGTCTCTTTCTCTGTGCTAGCCCAAAGCCACTGACAGAGACAAGAGTGATATCATCAGCATAAACAAAAATGTTTATACTGTCGGGAATTAATTCAAAAATAGGTTGCATGGCAACATTGAAGAGTGTTGGAGAAAGGACTGAACCTTGGGGAAACCCGTTTTCAAGAATTTTCAATGAAGACTTGTGATTGTTGATGATTGTTTTAAAGGTTCTGTTTTCCAGAAACCCTTTGATGAAGAAGCCTAATCTACCACGAACCCCCCAGTTGAAAAGATTTTTCAGAACTGGGTACCTCCATGCTCGATCGAAGGCCTTGCTAAGATCGAGTGATACAACATCTGCGTGCAGATTACTTTCAGCGGCGTCGTCTAGGACTTTTTCGAGAGCTACGAGGCAGTCTTCTGTACTTTTACCCGCGCGGAAGGCAAATTGTCTAGGGTCGAGCAGCTTGTTTGACTCTAAAAAGGTCGTTAAGCGCCGGTTGATAATTTTTTCCATGATTTTACCGACGCAACTCAGAAGGGTAATGGGACGGAAGTTGTCCAGCAGGTGATTATTCTTGTCTGGTTTAGGCAGAGAGACCATTAGGCCCTCTTTCCAGCAATTTGGGAAAATTCCACTGTTCCATACATTGTTGTAAAGTTTTAAAAGAACTTTTTTCCCAAGATAGGGTAGGTTTTTCAGCATTGGGTAGCTGATGTCATCTGGTCCAGTGGAGCCGCGTGTTGTTTTGTTTAAGGCCCATTCTAGTTCTTTGAGGGAAATAGTTTTGTTGAAGTCAAAATTTGCGTCGGTGTTAAAATCAATGGGGATTTTTTCGCATTCTGCCTTGCGGGTTTGGAAGGTGGTATCGAAGCTTTGGTTGGATGAGGTGGAGGCAAAGAAATCTCCGAAAGCCTCTGCTATAGTTTTCCGATCATTTGTATAATGACCGGCAATTAGAAGGTTGTATTCATTGTTCCTTTTTTTGCCATGAAGCCTGCCAATTTTGCTCCATAATTCCTTTGACGACGTGTTAGGATTAATATCATTGACGAATTTAATCCAGCTGTTATGCTTGGCTGTTTTAATAATAGCTCTAGCATTGTTGCGAGCCCTTTGGAATTTCTCTAGCAGAGTGTGCTTAGATGGGTTATCCGGGTGGGCCTTTCTTAGCTTGCGTAAGGCTTTTCTTCTGTCTTTGATGGCTGTATTTACTTCAGGTGTCCACCATGGGACGCATTTTCTACCAGGATTTCCGCTGGTTCTAGGAATGTGTCGTATTGCAACCTCAAGGACGGCTTGGGAAAAGTCCTCGGGTGTCCAATCTTGTTTGGCTGAGAGGCAGCTTTCAATGTCACATTGATAGCCAGCCCAGTTTGCATATTCAAATTTCCATCTAGGCCTTGTTGAAACTTCTGGAGAAGGTTGGCCAAGGGAAATACATATTGGGAGATGATCGCTGTTGCAGCAATCATCGTGAGTGTTCCATGAAAGCTTTGAACAAAGTTGAGGGGATATGATGGTGAGATCTATGGCCGAAGAAGAGCCAGAAGCAGAATTGATTCTGGTGTGTTGGCCGTTGTTCAGAAAAGTGAGAGTATTATCGGAGAGAAAATCCTCTAAAATGGACCCTCTTCGATTGAGGTATGAGCATCCCCAGGCATACGAGTGAGCATTGAAATCACCCATAAGGAGAACTGGGGAGGGAAGTTGGTTGAGAAGATGTTCCAGTTGACCCCGTAGAGGAGCCACATCGGACGTAGGAGAAAGGTATATGCTGGCTACTGTGATTGGAAACGGAAGGTTTATGCGTATTGCCACTGCTTGTAGAGCGGTGTTAACGGGGAGAAAATTGTGGGGGGTGCCGATTTTTATTGAAGTTGCAACCCCGTTGAATGAAGGGTTGGGTCCTTCTTTGAAATAAGTGGTGTAACCTTTGATAGAATCTTTGTGAAAATTTTTCTGCGTCATAGTCTCTTGAAGAGCTATGATTGTGGGATTATATTTATAAATTAATGTTTGTAATTCCGGAAAATTTCTTTGGAGACTTCGAATGTTCCATTGAATAGCTAGTTTGCTCGTTGAAGTGAATGTATTGACGAGTAAGGTGGATCTTATTTCCCCTTTGAAGGGGTGCTGTTCTTTCCGGATTTCTTGTCATTTTTGTTTGGGGTGGAGGAAGTTAGTGTTTTTGTCGTTTTCTTGTTGTTGTTTTGTGTGTTGTTGTTTTGTGTATTGTTATTGTGTGTGTTGTTGTTTTGTGTGTTGGTGTTTTGTGTGTTTTGGTTTTGTGTGTTATTTTGTGTGTTGTTTTTTTGTGGTGTGGTTTCCGTTGATTCCTGATTGTTTCGTGTCTTCTTTCTTTGTTTCTCTTTATTTTGTCGAAGTTCATCTTCCGAGGTTTTTAGCTCCTCTGAAGATGTGTCTTTGGAAGATATCTTCCTTTTGGTTTTCCTTGGAGCCTCAGAGATTGCCATAGAAACATCGGAATCATATTCTGATTCGGTGGTCGAGGTATCAGATTCGGACATAGTAGTGTCAACTGTGGATGGAGTACTTTCGCGACTTGTTACCGGACTGTTTTCAGCTGAAACGCAACTACATTTGCACTTGTTGCAGCTAGCAGTCGGTTTTTGAATAATATTTAGCCTGTCTTGTAGGACACTTGAATATGAAGGTCCATTATTTTTAATGTTGTAAAGATCCTTGGCTTGTTTATATGAAATGCCTTGATCTATTCTAATCTTGGTTATTCCGTTTTCTTTTAGCCATGTTGGGCACTTCCTGCTTGAAGAGGAGTGGTCCCCTTGGCAATTAATGCAGTGGGCGACATCGTTACATATTTTAATTTCTGTGCCATGTTCTTTGCCGCAATTTCGACAGAGTGGATTCTCGCGTTGGCATCGTTTCGACGTATGTCCAAAGCGGAAGCACTTGAAACATTGCATCGGGTTCGGGTAAAAATTCCGAGTTCCGATGCGAAGGAATCCAAATAAAATTACTTCTGGGATCACTGTCCCACGAATGGTAAGAATAAGGGTAGCTGTGGGGATAACTATATTGTTTTCCTTCCTAGTGATCCGCTTAACTTCGATCACTTGTTGGTCGGCAAGTTCAGTGAGAATTACTGATTCAGGTATTTCAATCACTTCACGGCATGTGACAACGCATTTGCGTTGATTTAATGTTGGGTGATATATTACCTCAACAGGTGTTTTATCGATGAGTTCATTTATTAAGAGGAGCTTACCGATGGTGTCCTCGTCTCTGGCCGTTAAGATGTACTGCGTTCTCTTCTTATCGTCCTTTGATGGTCGGGCGTTGTTTTTATCAAAATCTTTCACGAAATTGGCGATGGTTTTGCTCACAACAAATGGGTTGGATGGTAACACATGATCTCCTGTAGCACGCAAGAGTAAAATTTGAAGATTACCGTTCAGAGGGTCAACCCACTCTGGAGCGGTACGTTGAGTCGGCTTTCCTTGGTAAAAATTTGTAGCCCGGCCTCCCGGAGGCCCGGAGCTACTGGACGCCATGATATTGCCTAGCTACACCCTGGGTATAGCCGGCAGAATGGTTTCGGTTTACACAAACCTCACAAAACACTATTCGGATGTGTGCGAGAAAACGTTTAACACACTCAATGGAGAAAAACGAAATAGCCCAAAACTGATTAACTGTAACGCGAAAATTTGGAAAAAACGTACTAAAATTTTTCAGTCGTATACACTTTCAGTTCAATCACTTCACCGTTGTAATTCGTTTGCGTATATTCACGCTATGTATTATTTGGTTCTAAACACTAAAAGAGGCACTATGAGGGTAGCGTCAGTGACGCCACGAAAGCGCGCGCTTTTTCCGGCAAGCCGGTGAGCGCCCGCTTTCCACGGTCGAAACGAGCTGATGCCTTCTCCTATTCGCCTTCTGCTTCCACGCCAAATGAATCCGCTTCAAAATCGCCAACGGGAGACGTCCCAGTCTGCTGTCCAAAACGCCAAAACGCCGAGCTGAAAAAGACGACCTTCTCGGTCGGAGGTAAAAATCAGTATGACCTTCTTCTTTTTCTTGTCGGTCTTGGTAATACTTTTCTGGGCCTTTCCGGACTTCTTCGCTGCCTTTCCACTGGTTTTAGGAGCCATTGCTATGTTGTACCGCTTTTACTGTTCGAGAGGAACTAATGTCGAAAGCAAAGGAATGGTAATGGTAATGGTATTGTATTATAGAGACTTTAAACTTTTTCAGTTCATTCGTCTCTAGCCTTGAGAAAGGCCCTTTGAAAACACTACTCTATTTTACTCCAGCGCTACCACCTCCGCCCTCTTGCCTTGAGAAAGGCACTCGATCCCTCGCCGTCCAGCCCGTCCAGCAACGATGTTATCCAGTCGGTGTCCACACAAAGAATGAAGCAAAGGAAACATCACGTTTTGTGCTCAGTCAGGGTAGAATGTATGACCGTCCCCTTTCGTTTATGTTGTCATTTCATTATATTCGTAGCACCGACTGAATGGAAGACTAATAATGGTAGAGTAGGTATAAAAGAGGGTTCGCTTTCCGAAAATTTTCATCAGTACAGTTTCGCTCTGCTCGTGAATAATTTCATAATTATATAACAAAAAATGTCTGGACGTGGTAAAGGAGGAAAAGTAAAGGGGAAGGCAAAGTCCCGTTCAAATCGTGCTGGATTGCAGTTCCCAGTGGGTCGTATTCATCGTCTGCTCAGGAAGGGAAACTATGCCGAACGTGTTGGAGCTGGAGCACCCGTTTACCTGGCCGCAGTGATGGAATATTTGGCCGCTGAAGTGTTGGAATTGGCAGGAAATGCCGCTCGTGACAACAAGAAGACCAGAATTATCCCACGTCATCTGCAGTTGGCTATCCGTAATGACGAAGAATTGAATAAGCTGCTGTCGGGTGTAACTATTGCTCAAGGCGGAGTTTTGCCCAACATCCAAGCTGTTCTACTGCCCAAAAAGACCGAGAAGAAAGCTTAAATAAACAACGAATTCGAATTACATGAAAACCGAGAACCCAACCGTCCTTTTCAGGACGACAAAACATTCTTAACTAAGAGTAACAATATTTTTTTTGCCTACGATTTGCCATTTGTTTCGATCAAATCCAATCCTCAGTTACAGTGTACATTAAGATTAGGAAAGCATTTGTTTCAAAAACGATATGAGTACATCGTTACACTAATTTGAAATCTTAATCTAAGCTCAGACGGCATAACGCGGCGAGGAATGTGTCCAGATGAAACCGAATATAGGGACATGAAATCAACACTGGCAAACAGTATTAATTACACAAGCGAAATTTTGTTGGGTAAAACATGATGATCTCACGCAGGTAGTCGAGCTGGCCCAAAGGAACCAAATTTACAGAGGGTATACCAGCTGCCAGAAAAAAAAACATTTCCGTCCATATGTACATATCATTTGTAATTTAGGCATAAACGACCTCTTAGTAGGAAGCAACAAAAAAAAGTAAAAAGGTAGCAAAATCCAGAAGTGCTGCTTTTTTTTAAAGAGAAAGGAAAGGGGAATGGATACATAGATAAATGTAGTTGGCTAAATAAAATCATTAGTAATTCTTGATGAGACATCGCAAACTGGTACGCTTGAGTGTACTCTTTCGTACCTCTCAATCGGAAGCCAGCTTAGTCCTTTCAGTTTTTTCATGTTAAACCTTTAAACCTGCCCTTCGTCAAAACTCTGGGGACAATAGAGTGTCGCCATGTTTCAAGTGATCTCCTCTCTCCACTCTTTCGTTCAGCGGTATCAATACCAGTATCATTAAATGTTAGCTGTAACCCAACACACATAAGTAGCTTCATAGCTATTGATGTCCTGGCATTGATATCGTTGGATTCGAAAAGACATAAATATGTTTTTCACCCGACAATGCAATATGAGGGGCTTAGAATGAAAGGCGTGTAAGTGATTTGATCGATTTCTCTACTTCTACTCTCTCTCTTTTTTGGTCATAGCTTAGCTGCAAATACATTCCCAGCTGTATTTGACAATGTGGAAGATAGGTCAGAACCTCACATATCAGATTCTATAGCAAACTTAAATTGGAACGTTTTTGCAATTGAGTTATTAACTAAAGAAAAAGTTGATGAAGAGAAATCGATCAAGTCACTTACACCCCTTGCATTCTAAGCCTCTCAGCTCGCGCAATTTTTCATATTTTCTGTTGAGACTCAGCCTAGGTTCCATCAAAGTTCACATTTGACAATAGTTCAAACAGAGAAAAAAAACACATTTTTCAATTTTCACAAACATTTCGATAATGGTTATCATGATAACACGTATACGCAATAGGCCAAACAATGGATTGAAAGCAACGAAAAACCATTTTATGTGAATATCCAGAATTGAGATTGCAAATTAATTGAAAGTGGATATAAAGTGCCCTGTGTCTCTATCACTTCAAAATTAGATTAGGTTGAAGTAACGATCCTAATAGATATTGTGATCGCTTAGTTCACGTGAATATTGCATGGTTTCTATGCGTGTGAACAACTCTGGCATGAATGTTTGACTTTCGTATAGTTATTCGCTAAATATAATGGTCATACATATACACACTTGTGAAAGAATTTCACTTGTGGAAGAATTGTAAACGGTAAACTATAAACTAATCGGTGGCTTATGGTAACTTTTAACAGTTACAGTTTCGGGGATATTTTTTTATAAAAATGGACAATATCTACAAGAAAACAAGAAAAAGAAAAGGAAGTTTTTAGAAATCCTTTTATAAAAGATTGTATATATATGCCCCATCTAGAAAAAGGCATTAATTCTTAGTTTACCAAGAATTAAGAGACAATAAATATTAGAAATATGCAAACTCTATATTCCAGCACCTTTATCATCTGGTAATTATCTAGAATACGTTATACATTCTTCTCCTTCTCATTCTTCTCCTTCTCATTCTTCTCACCGAAAAAAATATGTTTACTTCGAGCATGCAGTTATACTATGTTCCGATTCTTACTCCAGTGAAACCACAATCGATTAATACGTTTTTATGTTATTTTTTAGCTCTTTATACTTCCATGAATTATATTCAGTTGCTTACTTTTAATTAATAAAATTTGAATTTTATTAATTGAATTAGAACGAAGATAACATATTTTTAGGAGTTTTTTCATTCAATCATACTCTCTTCTTCAAATAAATGCCAATAAAGCCTGAAAAATACACAATGGCAACGTGTTATGATTTTGCACGCGAGTATAGGAGGGTTAAAGAGACTTTGGACTGTTCATTCGCCTCTAATAAAAAAAAACACATACAAAGTTGAGGTGTTTCGCATGTAAACTCGACCGTATTATCCTACTACGAGATGCTACGAGTACAGTCATCTTCGAATACATTGCCCCAATCTAAAACGATGCTATAATTGTTTCAATAAACACGAAGAAGTACCTAGGAGTCACAATTCTGCCGAAATTGGGGTGGAAGTCATTGACCCAGTAGCCGACACTGTGAAATTGTAGTGCGCCGTATGAACCGAAATCAGTATATCGTGTAAATTTTTGAATGAATTGATCGACGTCAATGTAGGAAATAATGTTGCCGAATGTCTACATTTTGTTTTCTGCTGATCTAGAAATTCATTTGTTGATCTGTTAGCAATCACAATTTTATTCTTACAATACGATTTCTACGTTCAATTTTTTTTACAATACGAAGATCTATTGTCCTATTCCTGTCATCCTGCACCTGCTCCCACGGCACGTATTACCCATAATTTGCTACACCGTACCTCCACCTAGCCTTGAGCTGATCTTTATCCCTAGCAAAAAATGGTTTGGTTTTTGATTATAGAGATTTCAAACTTTTCAGTTCTTTCGTCTCTAGCCTTGAGAAAGCATCTTGGAAAAACTTTACTCTACTCCTGCACTAATGAGCAAAAAATTAATTTGACAAGCTGCTGTCTCGCGTGTACGCAACTACTCCCAGTGGATCACGCCATGACGATTCCAAAATACGCAAAAAGTTTCAAAAAAAACTTTTACCAAACATGTTTTCATTTTATCCGGCTACTTATAACTCACCCGTTCGGGTAAAGCTCTGTATCAGAGATGCCAGATGTGAAGACCTTCATTTAATTTAAAGGCGTTTCGAACACATTCTAAGGTATAACCAGAAGCATTCCGGCCCTTTCCATCCGTTCAGCAATAGTGAGAAGCATTTTACGCACGATACATTAAATTGATACGGCGCGCTGTGATTTTGACGTAGGACTACGTCTAACCGGAAGATATAGGGGGTGAAATGGAAATCTAGGCACTGAACAAGTAGGAAAAAATGCAAGATTTGGAACGCTTATAACTCGAGCATTTCTCAATAGATCGCAAAGGTTTTTGCATCAATTGATAGGAAATATATCTACGCATCTATCATAACGAATAACATTTCATTTTTCTTGAGATAAATAATTGAATAATTGTGAAATATCAAGCATTGTCCAAATACACTATGTGCCCATTTTTGATTGGTCCATTCTGTGCTCCTCAAATCGTACCTACCAAAACGGGCAACCAGAGCAGCAGCGAAATAGAATGAAGCACGATTGGGAAGGAAAAAGAAAAAAATGAGGGAAACATTGGTCGCAGTCTCACACATGCGTAATTCTCGAGCCAGCCAGTCAGCTTAAAAATCCCCTCTCCGCTGCCGTAACGATCATTCTCATCCGAACCGTACACCACATCGTTTCGCATCACCTCACATCAACAAACCAACACAAGCAGCCATGGTTGGATATGGCAAAGGAGGAAAAGTGAAGGGAAAGGCAAAATCCCGCTCGAACCGTGGTGGTCTGCAATTTCCCGTAGGTGTATCCGCCAATTGCACCGGAAAAGGTAGCTAGGTCGAGCGCGTTAGTACCTGTGTACCAGTCCACCTAGCCGGCGTTATATAGTTTCGGCCGCCGGAGTGATCGAGTTGGCTGGCAAAGCTGCTCGCGACGATAAGAAAACCTGCATTCGGAACATAACACATTCGGTTCGGCGGACATCAAGACAACAGGCAGTTGCAGCGAATGGCGAGTGGCAAACGCAATCGCAAAACGGCATCAGGTAGCAGAAGAAAAAAGTTTGTTCTTTATACAAACTGCTTTGGTGGCAAATCCAGAACAAGGCGGCATCGAGGGCGTTCGAAATGGTTTTTTTCAAAACCACGAGTACTAAGTTTTCTAAATTGGAACCATTCCATAAAACAAGGCGCTTTTCAGGGCCATTAAACCTTCCAAAAAAGAGTTTAGGAAATAAAGTTCAATGCTTTCTAAAACATTATCCAAAATAATAATAAAACACAAATTGATGTTTTCATAATTTGTTTGCCAGGATTTGATGAGTATGTGAATTTGGCAGTTGTTCTGAGCTTATTGATAGTTGGGGACTTTCCTGATTATTCAATTTTCACCAATTCTTAAATTGTTTCCAGATTGAAAGTACAGTAATCTACAATTAGTTCGACATTTAGCTAATTGGACGGACATGTAATGTGACTTATTTAGTTGGACATTTTTGTAAACATAGAGATCCAAATTATGATCCCACATTGAAAGTCGACACTGTACCACTGTCATCGCAAATGTTCAATTACAGGTTAAAATTACCTCCAATCCGGCACTGAGTGGTGGTAATGCGACGTGCCATTGAATGTAATTTACTGTAAAATATGTCACAAGCTGGATGGGAAGAAATTTTCCAACTGTGAAAGCTGTGGCGAGTGACAACAAATCGCTAAACAGGAAGGTTTAGCCGAACAAGATGGGGATATCGAGTGATAACAAAACAATAAACTCTTTAGACTTTTTGTGATCCTGAAAAGGACCCTTTTTAGTCTGTATGTGAATCCAACGAGCGAACAAATCGTAATGAATGTATTTTGACGTAGGACTACGTCTTTCATTTCTATACCGGGGTGTAAAATCAAAGTTTCGAAAACGAAAGCGTTACGCCGGAGACCGAGATTTTCTTTTCTGCGAATTACGCATCGTCGGTTTCTGGTCAATGACTTCTACTATAATTTCGACAGAAGGGTTCCTCCTCGATTGCTCTTCGTGTCCATTGATCCAATTACGCTTCTCACGCAACATCCGAACCAGATTGCGAGAGAGGCTAGCTAAAGAAAACAAAACCGAAGTTTTTTGCTATAGAGTATTAGTAGCAAACGCGGAGATCACCAACACAAAATCAATCGAGAGAGATCCACGAATACTTCAGATGAAGAGAAGTTGTTACACCACCACCAAGAACGGTCGCTTATACCGTCCCGCTCGCAATAAGAGCATTATTTTGCGCTGGCTGAATTTAACTAAGAACCAACCAATTTGTAATAATTTGGATAGCGTTTCTCGTGGATGCGGCTGATATAGTTTAAATGGTAGTGTTGTACGGTGTAGGAGGCCACCGTCTAGTTTGGTCAATTCCGGATAACTGGGGTTGCTGTCAAGTTGAATAAAAAGTTGATTACATGCTGCTGTGTTAGTGTTGTGCGAGTTCGATGGCCTGGGAACAAAATTATGAAAAATATTGTGTAATTGCACAAGTGCATTTCTGAAGTTGCCGGTAGTGTCGCGGATTTTTGATAACGTGGTTATTTCCCGCGTCATCCAGTTCAGTTTTCCGGTCAGTCTCAGTCTCAGCAAACACAAGCGCTTAAAAAGGCTACTGACAGTTAGTAACAGAAATATACTGCCAAGTCGTATATATCGCAGTGATAATATTACGTAATATAATAAAATCCATGTAATTTTCCCGTGTTTGATGAAATAAGAGTGCTATGACAACACAGAGCATGAAAGGAAAAGGCTTCCATTTTGTCAGTGAAGGAAGCAGCGCGAAGAACGGAGGGTGGTTTTGAAGCTAATCAAAGAGCTCCAGCACCATGTTTAAAGGTAAGTGAGCATATTCTATACATATAGTGGTAGTGGGTGCAAATTGGTCATAGGGGGCAAAGTGGTCACCTGCTTGTTTGGTAGTATAACTATTGACTATAGATGCCGTATTGATAGTCACCTTAAGTTTGGAGAAATTAATTACTTTTGAGCCACCCTGTACTTTAGTAGAGCTGTCGCATGTTACAATATAAATAAAAACAGAAATTGCTCTCTCGATAGCCATTAGGCCGTAGTTTTGTGCGCATGGTATCTAAGGAATTTCTCGTGAAATTTAGTTTATTCAATCTGATATATTGGACAAATCATCAGTTTGGACGCCTGTTCACATATTCTAGGAGAGGTGAACACATATTTTGTTTAATCTCTGCGATTAATTAGCATTAGAATTTATTTTGATGTTTGGGGCAAAGTACAATACAATGTTTTGTTTACTAAAGCTGATATACCACACCACATTCTGCTCTTATAAAGGATCCTTTTGTGGGTTTGACCCTGGATAAATATGCCACTCCAACTAAACCAAGCCTAGTTATGCGGAACGTTATGTGTTTCTTACTATGTTTTTGTATGCATGAGAAAATTTAAATTGAGACTCTAGGTGAATAGGCCAAGCTTATTTCAAACAAGTACCTACTATATCAAATGTGATTTCAATTGTGATTTGATTGATTTCAATGTGAAATTTGAACGAAAAAATCGCATAAATCTATCCCATTTATTTAGATATGTGCGAGCGCCCACTTTGTCCCCACCAGGTAACCACTTTACCTCCTAGCAAAAAAAAAGTTCGATTTTTCACCTTTTTTCTATTGATGAAAAGTGTACTATTTTGAATTTTAATAGTAAAAGCCGTTTGCTATCTTGAACAACAATGAGTTGAACTATAATATTCTTCGAGAAACGGGAATTGAATCGATATGTGGACGCTGGGAATGGACATATTCCTTAGGGTGACCACTATGCCCCCACTTCCCTTACAGCCATTTCATGCCAAACCGATATAGTGGTTCTCAGATTTTCGTGGAAAGTGGAAATTTTGTTTTTTGTCGCAAACCATTAGACCCGTATTTTTTTTTTTTTTTTTTTTGTAAGGGTGACTATTTCCATTTGTAGGGTGGTCCGAAAATTCAAATTTTTCCACTTATTTCAAAGACTTACTTCTTGAAAAATTCATAACTACTGAGCCGATTTAGATGATCGACATATCTACTTATAGCTGATCTTTTTTGAAAAAATACCAGAGTTGCATAAAATTTGACTTTTGGCTTCGTTATTATTAATTGTATTTGTGTTTTATAGTTTTCATGGTCTCGGGACCAATGGCGCTATATTTATATATATTTTTTTTCGTGAAAGCTAAGAATTTTTTACAGAACATATCTCGAAACCAGAGAGGAGTTTTTTTTGTTTTTAAGCTATGATTTTTCAAAGCTAACCGTTATTATTCATTGTATTCATTTTTTATAGCTTACATGGTTTCGGTACCAATGGCGCTATATTTTTTTATATTTTCTCTTGAAAGCTGAGTTTTTTTTTACATAACATATCCAAAATTCAGAGAGGAGTTTTTTTAGTTTTTGAGTTATGATTTTTGAAAGTTAACATGTTTTTGGGCAGGTAGCTTAATGAGTAGAAAATAGGAATAAGTATAGTAATCGGTAGATATTAAGGACAATGAAAAACATGTATCAGGTAAAGGTATCTCAGGTAAATGCAAAAAATGTAGAGACGACAAGTTATAAAGCAATAGAAAGAAAACTTAAAACCCGTTATAATCATTTGAAGCAATTTTCCGCAAAAACTCAGTTATATCATAGTTTTAGACCGAAAAATGAAAACTATACTATCGTAAAACGATTCTCGTTCTCGGAAGAAGAACATTCTGTGAAACTGTAAAAGAAAATTTAAGCATGCTTTATGCCTAGAATAAAAAATATGAAAAATATAACAGATGAATTTTAATTCCTACCCACTCGTCGTCTCTACATTTTTTGCATTTTAAGAAAAGACGACACTTATAGAATAACTACATAAATTGGAAAAAAGTCATTCGATTTTTCGATTTAAGATCGATTCTTTGATACCGATTCAATCAGTTAATTGATCCCTACGCTGTTTAGAAAATCGATCTTTTTCTAAAGATTGTCCAATCGTAGCTCAGTTACAATACATGCGGAACGATTTTTCGTTCCAGCACGGAAAAATGTAAAAAATATAACATGTATTAATATTTGTCGAGTGTTTTTTCTTTAGCTACACTGCCTCTTTTAATTTATATTGAGCATTTCAAACAGAAGTACTAAATTTCAACTTTGGTATTCAGGTTGCCTAAATAATAAAATTTCATAGATGAGTTCAAGTACATAACAGCCTAACAATTCATCGCTGCAATCCGTCAATATGCTGCTTATATGAATGTGGAATAAAGGAAAGATAATTATCGAGTCTTGTTTTAGGTTCGGTTTTAGGATCGGAATTTACCGTTTTTAGTGTGGATTTCTAACAGTGATGATGTTTCGTTGAATGAGAATGGAATGGCCCTACTGGAAATGTTATTCACTGGCAGCTGGTATACTTTACGGTGGCGGTTCTTTCAGCCAATCTCCACTGCTACCTGGGATAATTATGTTTTGCTCAACTTTGCAATTTTCTCCCGTATATTGATATTGCTTGCCTTTGTTGATTTTCAGGTCGAAATTCGATTTTGTTTCGAAGCAATGTTTGAAGCATTAGTTGTTGTGAGTTGATACTTTGTTATAATTCAAGACATCGAAGCATATTTCCATTGTAAGAAAATATGTTGGATTTTCGATATGCGTGTCGGT
This sequence comes from Toxorhynchites rutilus septentrionalis, assembly GCF_029784135.1. NCBI lineage: Eukaryota > Metazoa > Arthropoda > Insecta > Diptera > Culicidae > Toxorhynchites > Toxorhynchites rutilus. Next base: position 52,065 of record NW_026599762.1, read on the forward strand.
TTATAACTCATCTCCATTGACAAATCTTCCTATTTTCGTTTCTATGTTAAACACTGTATGGGCGGTAAAAAACAGCATACTTTTAGGTTTGCTTTAATATTTCCTATTCGGTATAACGATTAACTTATATCTGTTTGGAAACAGACGCTCTCCTTCAGTGATTGCTGTGGATTGATTTTTAGATTAGTGGAGGGTGGAAAATCAATCATTGTAACTCTTTATTAAAAATTTGTTGTCGTCCTGAAAAGGACGGTTGGGTTCTCGATTTTAGTGCACTTTCATGTCGTTGTTGATTTAAGCCTTCTTCTCGGTTTTCTTGGGTAGCAGAACAGCTTGGATATTGGGCAAGACTCCGCCTTGAGCAATAGTTACACCCGACAGTAGTTTGTTCAATTCTTCGTCATTACGGATAGCCAACTGCAGATGACGTGGGATAATCCTGGTCTTCTTGTTGTCACGAGCGGCATTTCCTGCCAATTCCAATACTTCAGCGGCCAAATATTCCATCACTGCGGCCAGATAAACGGGTGCTCCAGCTCCAACACGTTCGGCATAGTTTCCCTTCCTGAGCAGACGATGAATACGACCCACTGGGAACTGTAAGCCAGCACGATTTGAACGGGACTTCGCCTTTCCCTTAACTTTTCCTCCTTTACCACGTCCAGACATTTTTTGTTATATAATTATGAAATTATTCACGTGCGAAGCGAAACTGTACTGAAAGTTTCCGGATAACGAACCCTCTTTTATACCTGCTGAAACAATGTTTGTTTCACTCTCAGACAGCGCTACGAATATAATGAAATGACAACATAAACGAAAGGGGACGGTCATACATTCCACCCTGACCGAGCATAAAACATGATGTTTCCTTTGCTTTCGACATTAGTTCCTCTCGAACAGTAAAAGCGATACAACATAGCAATGGCTCCTAAAACCAGTGGAAAGGCAGCGAAGAAGTCTGGAAAGGCCCAGAAAAGTATTACCAAGACCGACAAGAAAAAGAAGAAGGTCCGCAGGAAGGAAAGCTACGCTATCTACATTTACAAAGTGTTGAAACAAGTCCATCCTGACACGGGTATTTCATCCAAAGCCATGAGTATCATGAACAGCTTTGTGAATGATATTTTCGAACGCATCGCCGCTGAATCATCTCGCTTGGCGCATTACAACAAACGTTCAACGATAACTTCTCGTGAAATTCAAACCGCAGTTCGTTTACTGCTGCCAGGAGAATTGGCCAAACACGCTGTCTCCGAAGGAACCAAAGCCGTCACGAAGTATACCAGCTCCAAGTAACTCCCGAGTCATGTAGCAAAAAAAACAACGGCCCTTTTCAGGGCCACAAATTTGTTTGATAAGTGTGTAGGAAAAGGTTTTCTAATTGTTGATTTGTAGATTTTCGTTGTCATAATGAGTCGCCTCTCGTGTGATTAATTCGAGGGATTCAGAAAAGTCATATCACAAAAGGTATCCGAAATGAGTAGATACAACAATTTCATGTAGTTGGTTTGACGTTACGTTTGGGAATGAAGTGATGATATTGTGCAGAATGTATGATGATGCATATAGTGAATTCAATGATTGAAATCCTCATATTCAGTTGCAGATGCTAATTGAAGACTCGGCATCATTATCTGTTCTCAATGCAATTGCACCAAAATTAGAAGAGTTAGCAGTTTAGTGTCGAGAAACTAATCGTAGAGAGGTTTAACAGGATTGATTTTGGTGTTTATACAATAAAGCTATATACATAAAAAAATCATGAAACTGGGAAACCTCGAGCTTTGTACTTTTAAAATGTTATTCAATTTTTATATATGGATAATCTGAGGGTACTTAGAACTAAGTCAGGAACACCGTAAAAAAGGTGTCGTAAAATATGATTCGCTATAATTTTTAGCGTCAATAAAATGGTAATGGTAATGGTAATGAATTAGAGAGACTTTAAACTCTGAGAGTTCATTCGTCTCTTGCCCTTGAGGGCGGGAAATTTAACTAAAGGAAAACTAAGAAAAACTATTGCAAAATTCGTTATTCTCGCTCGACTCAATCTTAGTAACCGCTATGGACGTATGTCGTATCGCCGCACCCTACACGGCTCTGGGGCCAAAAACACAACCAAACAATTGGAGCAGGGAAAAAGCCCCTTTTAGTGTGCTTGACGAGCTCGCTTCTAAAAAGGGCGTAAAAAACCTGCTCATCTTTTGCTGAAATTAGAAGAGAAAACAAACGTAGTTTTATTAGTATAGGTAGATATAGTAATTTGTCATTAGATCTGATCGAATGAACCTGTATCCTTTAGGAACTAGATGGTCCTTTTTTGCTCGACGGCGTCGTCCGATAGTGCTGTCCTTATGGTGTCTGCAACCGTGAGTCTTCGCCATCACTCCCACTGAGTGAAATGGAGGACAACTCCCGGCCTTTAGAGAAAATATAATATTAGACTAGGAACCGCCGCTCACCCTGCCATCTCAAAAATAAGGTGAGAGTCGGTTTCCGGTCCTACGATTATGAAAGTTATTTAAAGAATTAATCAGATTAAATATAATATGAATAAGTGAAAGCCTGAAGACCGCCCTCCGTCCCATCCCTCTTAAATAAGGCGGAAGGTGACTCCAGGTCTTTCGATTTATGAATTATTTTATGCAAAGTATGGTAAATAGTATCAAGAGATCGAGGGCTGGAGCCGCCGTCCATCCTACCTCCCTCAAAAATAAGGTGGACGGCAACTCCGGGCCGTTCGGTTTAACTAAAATAATATTGATTGATATAAAAATGCTGCAGATCAAAGGTTAAAATTATGTAATAGAAGTAATAATTTATTTGTTTTTATTATTACCCTTTGGAGGGCTGGAAACTTTCCTGGTGTGTGTGTTATTTGTGTTAGTGTTATTTTTATTTGGAGTGGAGTGGTTTAGAGTGTTAGCTTGTGATTGTTGATTGTTGTTATGTGGGTGTTTATTGTTGGTGTGTGTGTGTGTGTTGTTTCTTCCATTTATTTGATTTGTTTGTTCGTTCCTTGTCCGTTTTCGTTGGACTTCTTTGGTTTGCTTGTTTTCCTCATCAGAAGACTTATGTTCTTCAGAAGATATTCCTTTGTTCGAGATTTTCCTTTTATTTTTATTCCTAATTTCAATGTATTCCATTGGATTATCTGATTCCTCTTCGGTTTGCATATCCTGTCTATCCTCTTCAGATTCTATATTCTTTGGTACCTCCATTTCTTCTTCTTCTGATTCTTCGGAATCTTCTTCAGATTCATCTACCGAGCTTTCCGTTTCATTGCCTGAAGTAATGGATTGGCTATTATCCTGATTGGGTCTAGCGGAATTACATTGGCATTTGCATTGAGTGCAGCCATCTACTGTTGTTTGAATGGTATTAAGTCTGTCCTGCAGCACACTGGAATAGGTTATTCCATTGTTCTGGAGGTCATACTTTTTCCTAGCTTCGTTGTGAGATATTCCCTCATCTACTCTTATTCTGGTTATGTTGTTTTCTCTTACCCATATTGGGCACGTCCTGTTGGATGAGGTATGATCACCCTTACAGTTGACGCAAAATTCAGGGGATTTACAAATTTTGTTTCCGGAAATATTTATTTTGTGTTCTTTTCCACAGTTTTTGCAGAGTGGAGTATTTCGTCTGCACCGTTTTGTTGTGTGCCCAAAGCGGTAACACTTAAAACATTGCATGGGGTTTGGATAATAATTCCTTGTCCCTGCTCGAAGAAATCCAAAATTTATATATTCAGGAACAACAGTTCCACGAATGGTCAGAATTAATGTTGGTGTGGCTATAATCAAATCATTTTCTTTCCTGGTGATACGCTTTACCTCGATCACTTTTTGATCGGCTAGTTCTTTTAACAATTCGTCTTCCTTTAAATCTAGAACTTCACGACAGGTGACAACGCATTTGCGTTGATTTAGAGTCGGATGGTGAATAATTTCTATTGGGGTGTTATCAATTAGCTTGTTAATTGAAAGTAAATTTTCGATAACATCCTTTTCTCTTACTGAGAGTACATATTGAATTCGGTTTTTATCGTCTCGTTGTGGTCTTGCACTTTCTAAGGATCCTGCCTTGGCAACTGTCTTGCTTACAAGAAAGGGGTTCGAGGGGAGGGTATCTTCCCCTGTGGCCCGTAATAGAAAAATTTCAAGATCACCACTCAGTGGGTCAGCCCAAAATGGACTGGTCCGTTGGGTTGGTCTTCCACGGTAACGGTTTGTAGCCCGGCCTCCTGGAGGTCCGGAACTACTGGAAGCCATTTTTGTTGCCTAGCTACACCCAGGTGTAGCCGGCGAAAAAGTCGTAAAATATTCACTAACCAAAGTAGACCCTACGACGTGCGACGGGGGACGAAAACGGCGGAGGACAGTAACGGCGGGGGACAATGCCAACGCAGTCACATGAACAAACACCGAAATCACTTGGCGGAAAAACACTATTTTTTAAAAACACTTGGAAAAAATCACTTTTTAAATGTCAGTTAAATTAAAATCAATTTGGGATATGTAGTAAAAAAAAAAAAATTTTTAACCTATACCCTTTGGGCGTCCTATCTCTCACTAACTCCTGGTATTAAGAAAGGTTTGGTCACTCACCGATCGTGTTGAAGAACCACTCCTAATACACCACCAAATGGTAGTGGGGTAGCGGGGAAGGGACCGGATACCGCCGACGGCAGGGCAATCGCCGCAGCGGTTCGAAGCGACGAAGCGAAGAAAACCTCTCTCCACACCTCCTGAGCTGCTGATGATTGACGAGTAGAAATTGCGCCAAAATCGCGCGTCACTGGCAGGAAAAACGTTGCTGATGAGACGGGCACAAACAGCGGGACACGCAAGGGGCAGTGAAAACTGCCGGTCAAAGTGGCCAATCCGACCGAACCAACTTCCTGAATGGCCGTTGGGGGCTTCTCGGCTGCTTCCTCCTTTCCTGATGTCCGGACAACTGTTGCTGAAAAAAACGCTTTATTTAGTACCGAAGACAGCTTTGAAAAAAGCTATGCATCCGGTTGTAGGAGAAAACTTCTATAGTTATTATTCTCTTTTAGGATGGCGCTAAAACATAACCGTTGCGGTCGAGTGTCAGTAGCACCATGGTCAATAAAAGAAGATCAGAAGTTCATTTATATTTGATTTTTGATGTTTCAATATATCGTGCGGCTCCGCCGTATGTAATGTTGAAGATAGAAAACAGTTTTTCAAACTCTTTTCGAATAAATTGGTGGCCCTGAAAAGGGCCGTTTGTTTGAGAATGAGATTTGTCAGAGATCAGTCAGATTTAAGCGCGTTCTCCACGGATACGACGAGCTAATTGGATATCTTTCGGCATAATGGTGACTCGTTTGGCATGGATGGCACACAGATTGGTATCTTCGAATAATCCAACCAGATAAGCTTCACTTGCTTCCTGCAGAGCCATAACAGCCGAGCTCTGGAAGCGAAGATCGGTCTTAAAATCTTGAGCGATCTCACGAACCAAACGTTGGAATGGAAGCTTACGGATCAGTAATTCAGTCGACTTTTGATAACGACGAATCTCACGCAAAGCGACGGTTCCTGGTCGATAACGATGTGGCTTCTTGACTCCTCCGGTAGCTGGAGCACTTTTACGAGCAGCTTTAGTGGCCAACTGTTTGCGAGGAGCCTTTCCTCCGGTGGATTTACGAGCGGTCTGCTTGGTACGAGCCATTGCTTACGATTTCAGTAGAGTTAACGGTTTCAAAGTTGCTGAATGAATGGGATAATTCAACGCTTTTCTTCGCTTTAATACCTCACGTATGTCGTCATTCTACCATACGCATGCACAAAAAGGAAAGGACAAAAGAAGGGGAAGAATAACAAAATGAAGGAAAAGGAGGAAAAATAATTTCCATTCGGGTATAAAAGTGGGTACCCTTAGGGGAAACAGCATCAGTTTCAGTCATCGTTTGAACTCGGAAACAACATAAAATAGTCCAGAAAAATGACTGGCCGTGGTAAAGGAGGAAAGGGACTGGGCAAAGGAGGAGCCAAGCGTCATCGTAAGGTTCTGCGTGATAACATCCAGGGAATCACAAAGCCCGCTATCCGTCGTTTGGCTCGTCGTGGGGGAGTGAAGCGTATTTCCGGTCTCATCTACGAAGAAACTCGTGGTGTGCTGAAAGTATTTCTGGAAAACGTTATCCGAGATGCTGTTACCTATACCGAACACGCCAAACGGAAGACGGTTACCGCAATGGACGTTGTGTACGCTTTGAAACGCCAAGGTCGTACTCTCTATGGTTTCGGAGGTTAAATGATATAATTTGGTGTACGGTTCAACAAAACGGCCCTTTTCAGGGCCACAATATTTCTCCAGTGAAGAGTTCCTTTAAATGTTTTCAAATCATCCATTATTTTTTAATAAGGATTCGTTGCTTGTTCGGTTATATTATTTGTAAATAACGATGTAATTAGACGTTTAACTGAATTCAAATTGATGTTCTTTACCCATAGAAGTTTAATATTTCTTGAATGAATGTCTGTGAATTATGAGTACACTGTAAGCCAGTGTTGGGAACATGTCATATTAGAAGGATCGTAATAGTAATAAAGTTAGACCAATACCTGGTACATTGCACGTCGCAGTTTGACGCAGACTTGGTCCAATGATTGTTAAGAGGGGACCCCTGAAAATAATGGATTTTCGTGATTTTTTTTTCGGATGTTACGAATAAAGTAAAGTGTTCGGGTATTTTGATGATTGTTTAAGATATATTTGAAGATGTATTTTCCATTCTTTGAGTGCACGAATACTGATTATGACGCTGTTGACGGCTGGATGCGTAGATGTTGTCTGAAAATCGGTACCTTGTTGGTGGTATCGGTTCTGAAGCAACGAGGTGTCGTAGAACAAATTTTAATGAATATTTTGAAACTTTAAGACAATACTTAAAGCGTTACATAGGGGTTTTTTGAAAATTCGAAAAATTGCCAAAACGGCGGCCATTTTCGTTAAAAATTAGACATTTTTCATGAAAAATCTCTAAATAGCGATTTTTCAAAAATCGAAAAAATGATATATCGAAAAACGGCTATGTAACGCCGATAATTCATTTTTACATGCTGATAAACAATTTCAGCCAGATCGGTCGAGTAGATCCTGAGATATCGACACCACCAGTTGAAATAACATGGTTTCGAGAAAAACGCGCTTTAAAATTCGTACATACCTTAAGGTGACTTCATACTTTTGTGGCTGTAACTTTCCAATGAAATATCAAAATACGATAAATTTTTTTAGGACAACATTTCTGAGGGCATAAACTTCCTAAAAATGCAAGAAACAAAAATTCGATTTTTTCGATTTTCTAGACCGGGGTCCTCCCTTAAACAATCGTAATTCTCATGATGCTATTCGGTATCATCGATTAGCTTTTTCGTTAAAATACCAACATTCTCAGAATTGTTTAATGTTGGATACAAGATGATGATGTGTGAAAATGTATATTAACTGTCATGAAGAAAACATTCGAATTCTTAGAGGTGGAAAACTATTGTTACTCTTTCGTTCCATTGGTTTTGGTAGTCCTGAGAAGGACTGTTTGTTTTTAAATAAGTTTCAAATGAAAAGCACCAGTGCACTTTACTTTTTGGCAGCAGCTTTCTTCGGAGCAGCTTTCTTTGCTGGTGCTGCCTTTTTCGGTTTTGGAGTTTTAGGCTTCTTCGCTGCTGTCTTCGATGCTTTGGTTGGTTTCTGTTTGGAAGCGGCTGCTTTCTTTACGGTTCCAGCCTTTTTGGCGGTTTTGGCGACGACAGCTTTAGCCTTCTTCTGAACCGCTTTTTTTGCTGGTGCTTCCTTCGGCTTTTTGGCAGCAGCAGTTTTAGAAGTGGCTGCCTTTTTGGCGACTTTCTTTTCCCCTGCAGGTTTCTTCCCAGTCGCAGCTTTCTTTGGTTTCTTCTCGCCCGCAGGTGTCTTATCCTTAGGTTTGATTTTGAAGGATCCCGATGCTCCACTTCCTTTGGTTTGCACAAGATTACCTTTCTCGACACCACTCTTCAAAGATTTTTTTATGAAAGTTGAGAGCTTAGCAACATCACACTTGTAATTGGCACCGATATACTTCTTGATGGCCTGAAGAGAAGATCCATTACGTTCCTTTAAGGTCTTGATGGCGGCCAGAACCATTTCGTTCACTGGTGGATGGGTGGCTGGCTTTTTTGGTTTCTTATCCTCTCCTTTAGGAGCACGAGCCTTTTTCGGTGTCTTGGCTGGAGATGCAGCAACTGATGCTGCGGGAACGACTTCAGTAGCTGTTTCGGCCATTTTATTCACTGTGTTTCACTGCTATGTTTCAACGAAATGCTGAATTCATTGATGCGCTCGGTGCCGCCGTTTGTGCTCGGAATCGAAAACTGTGTTAGGGAAACTCAAAGCGTTCGTTTAAATTTGCTGTTGAGAAAACATTTCGCGTATTTGTAATTTATGTTTTAAAAAATGTTACTTTTCTTTGTTACAGTCCTCACATGTTTATCAGATACCTTATTTAATATTTACTATGATGTTTGAGCTACCATTTAAAGTTGCTCTGTTTTTAAAAGTCCAAGCCGATACTCAATAATTTACGATAAATGCTAATGATATGTATCAGAAGTATCAACACTCTGTCGAAAATGTTCAATTTTCTTACATTGCAAAAGATAAACAGTTATTAAACATAATTCTAATGAAATAGGGACAATTTTTCGATATATGGATACCAGAATTGAATGTTTTTTCCCAACATTACGAAGCATTCTTATCAAAACTTGGGGCAATCGGAGTAGCTAAAGCAATTTTTGATTTCCGTTCGTTATCATAAGAAATATTATCCTTTTACAAGATTATCAATCTTATTTCAATTTATTCATTTGTTGGAATAATATATTTACTGATCCGAGACAAAACACTCAATATTTCATTTTCTGAAATACTTCATGTTTCGACCCAAGGGTTGATTCGTTAGACAAACAGTCTGTCATCACTTGTGTTATCGGTGATATGTTACGACAATCAAATGGTAGTTTTATTCAATATAGTTATTTCAAAGATAAACGTGAACACAATACAAAAATTATATCTAAATAACCCATTATGTAGGGAATTTTTAGTTATTTCACAGTTTGGTGTAAACAGTGGTAGAATAGAAAATACTGTTACCATAAACGAGATCTGCCTTTTTCGATATGCGATTTTTTTCGTTAATTTTTTTTTTTTTTTTTTTGAAATCATTTATCTTCTTCATAGTTAATAATCATCAATATCAATTCTTATAAAATAATAAATTCAATATTTTTCTCCATTTACGAATTGGTTTTATTTTTCGGACTATCTTATATTACTTTTCGTGATCTGCGGCCAAAATCGAGATTTCATTTTGTCTCTGACTACAAGGTATTTTTGTGTAGACTTTTTTTTTTGAGTATGGTGATGGAATTAAATACACTACCGATAAAAAAAAACATTTGAATGATCAACTAAACCCAATTCCTCTATAAATTATTGGAAAATTACATAATGGATACAGCAGAGTTTAGTTGGGTGATCTCGAAAGCAGACACGGTTTGCTGACGGGCGCCGAACGCGAATAAAGTGTCTTTCTCAAGACAGGTCAGGAAGGAGTTGGAAATAGAGTTTTCTGTGGGATCTTCTCAAGACTAGAGACGAATGAACTTTAAAGTCTCTATAATTCAAGAAGAAGAAGGAGAAGATCATGGATACAGATTGCTATGAGAAAATTTCTTACTGTTCTACATGTAAACATGTTACAAAATAACGAAAATAAGCAAACATACCTTGAAATCAGTGACACATTAGAATACAATGTCCTAAAAATAAAATATCTTGCATATAAAACTAGCACCCAAATAAGGAAAAAGGACTCACTCTAGCAGCGTATTTATTATTTACACCATCAATGTACATGTTAAAGGAATTACTATTGGTGATTGATAAAATAATAAAATAGAAGAAATACTTAAACAAAATTAACTGAACAGTCATTTCAAGAAATTAAGAACATACATTCAAACGCACTACATTATAATAAAATTCACTCCATTACTACATGTACATGTAAATGTTCAGACATAAATATTATAAACATCATAATAATTAGTTTTTGAATGCGTATATTGAATTGATATACCAGTTGGATTTCGTAACTCAAAATCGATAACCCAAAAGGTCAGTTTGTCGATGGTAAAACATGTCTTGGGTCGTGAATCGTTTATATAAAATCATGGAAAATTGAGAGAAAATATGGCGTATTTTATCTCGGGATTGTATGTTCTATATTATTTTCACAAACGGATAAATTGATAGAAGATTGATACTCTTGCCTGAGCTGTGCCTGATGTATCATATGACAACAAATGGAAATCAAAAATTGCTTCAGCTGCTCCGATTACTCCAAAGTAAAGATGAAAATGCTTCGCTGTGTTATTAAGTGAGCACTCGATTCTGGTATCAATAGATCGGGAAAATGTTCCCATTTTATAAAAATGCAGTTTAATAACTGTCTATTTTTTGCAATGTGAGAAATTTGAACATTTTCGACATAGTGTTGATACTTCTGATACATATCATCTGCTTTTATGGAGAATTTTTAGCGCATCGGTTGGGGAATTCAAATTTAGAACAACTTTAAATGGTATATTGAATATCATAGTGAATAATAAGTAGTGCATCTGGTAAAAATATGAAAACAAAACAGAGAAAATTGACATTTCTTAAAGTATGAATTACAAAAACGCAAAATGTTTTTCCAACATAAAACTCAAACGAACACATTGAGTTTCCCTAACACAGATGTCGATTTCAATCATTAGTCGTCAACAAAAAAAAATCAGCATCCCGTCGAACTATAGCAGTGAAACACAGTGAATAAAATGGCCGAAACAGCTACTGAAGTCGTTCCCGCAGCATCAGTTGCTGCATCTCCAGCCAAGACACCGAAAAAGGCTCGTGCTCCTAAAGGAGAGGGTAAGAAACCGAAAAAGTCAGCCACCCATCCACCAGTGAATGAAATGGTTTTAGCCGCCATCAAGACTTTGAAGGAACGTAATGGATCATCTCTTCAGGCGATCAAGAAGTATATCGGTGCCAATTACAAGTGTGACGTTGCTAAGCTCTCAACTTTCATTAAAAAATCTTTGAAGAGTGGTGTCGAGAAAGGTAATCTTGTGCAAACCAAAGGAAGTGGAGCATCAGGATCTTTTAAAATTAAATCAAAGGACAAGAAACCAGAGGGCGAAAAGAAACCTAAGAAAACAACGGCTGCGAAAAAGCCTACTGGAGAGAAGAAAGTCGCCAAAAAGGCAGCTACTTCCAAAACTGCTGCTGACAAAAAACTAAAGGCAGCACCAGCAAAGAAAGCATTTGAGAAGAAGGCTAAAGCAGCCGTCGCAAAGAATGCCAAAAAGGCTGGAACAGTGAAGACAGCAGCCGCTCCCAAACAGAAATCAACCAGACCATCGAAAACAGCAACGAAGAAACCAAAAACTCCCAAACCGAAAAAAGCTACTCCGGCTAAGAAAATCGCTCCGAAAAAACCCGCTACCAAGAAGTAAAGTTTCTCATCGGGAAATTCATTTAAAAACAAACAGTCCTTCTCAGGACTACCAAACACAATGAATCGAAAGAGTAACAATAATTTTCCACCTCTAATAACTCATATATTTTCTTCATGACAGTCAATAAACATTTATTAGATTTATTATTTTATTTCATTCATGTTGACGGGTGCAATTAAAAAAATGAATTTCGGTCACGTCACGGAAATTTTCCAATTTTGAGCGTTTATTGTTTAGTCATTTCTTAACGGAACAATGAGATTTTTGCACAATTTGCAATTTAAACTCTCAAAGATATTCAGAATGAACGTGCAACATATATTATAACGTAATCCTACGTAAACTATGAGGGTCGTGTCTCGGCCACAAGTCTTCCACTTTTTCCAACGAAAAGAGTGATACCGTAATGTATAATTCTTGATAAACGATTTACTAGAATACATTGGCCCAAGTCTCTGTCAAATGACGATTTGTCTTGAAATGTGTTAAGTTTGGACCAAATTCAATTGAAATTATCATAATCGTTCAATGATTACAAGTACATAAGCTTCGCTTGCGATGATTCATCATTCAACGCATAATCCACAGACACAGACATTCAAAAAAGAAAAAAAAATAAAGAAATTATTATCCATAAATTAAATTACATGTCTTATAACATCATAAATAAAATTATCTTGCTAATGAACAATAACTGCTTTGAAAACATTTAAAAGAACTCTTTACATGAGAAATATTGTGGCCCTGAAAAGAGCCGTTTTGTTGAACCGTACACCAAATTATATCATTTAACCTCCGAAACCATAGAGAGTACGACCTTGGCGTTTCAAAGCGTACACAACGTCCATTGCGGTAACCGTCTTCCGTTTGGCGTGTTCGGTATAGGTAACAGCATCTCGGATAACGTTTTCCAGAAATACTTTCAGCACACCACGAGTTTCTTCGTAGATGAGACCGGAAATACGCTTCACTCCCCCACGACGAGCCAAACGACGGATAGCGGGCTTTGTGATTCCCTGGATGTTATCACGCAGAACCTTACGATGACGCTTGGCTCCTCCTTTGCCCAGTCCCTTTCCTCCTTTACCACGGCCAGTCATTTTTCTGGACTATTTTAGATTGTTTTCGAGTTCAAACGATGAATGAAACTGATGCTCTTTGCCTCTAACGGTACCCTCTTTTATACATGAATGAAAATATTTCCTTCTTCTTCATGTTGTCATTCTTCTCTTTTTTGCTTTTTCCTCTTTGTTTCCTATAAAAGCGAGGGAATGCGTTGAACTTTCCCATTCATTCATCAACTTTGAAACCGTTAACTCTACTGAAATCGTAAGCAATGGCTCGTACCAAGCAGACCGCGCGTAAATCCACCGGAGGAAAGGCTCCTCGCAAACAGTTGGCCACTAAAGCTGCTCGTAAAAGTGCTCCAGCTACCGGAGGAGTCAAGAAGCCACATCGTTATCGACCAGGAACCGTCGCTTTGCGTGAAATTCGTCGTTATCAAAAGTCGACTGAATTACTGATTCGTAAGCTTCCATTCCAACGTTTGGTTCGTGAGATCGCTCAGGATTTTAAGACCGATCTTCGCTTCCAGAGCTCGGCTGTTATGGCTCTGCAGGAAGCAAGTGAAGCTTATCTGGTCGGATTATTCGAAGATACCAATCTGTGTGCCATCCATGCCAAACGAGTCACCATTATGCCGAAAGACATTCAATTGGCTCGTCGTATTCGTGGAGAACGCGCCTAAATTTGACCTTCATTCTCAACCAAACGGCCCTTTTCAGGGCCACTAACTTATGCGAAAAGAGTTTGAGTAAGGTGAATGATTTTGGTTTGTCCACTTCTTTGAATGCTCTAGTTAGCGCACCTGTGTCAAATCAGGTATTCAAATGTTTCCAAACATATAAATAAAATTGTCTTTTTCATGATTTACAGTAGTTTTATAGAATATTTTGACGGATTCGTATGTTTTGAAGGTTTACAAAGTCCACCTTCTAATGGTGTCAACGCGCCCTCATTTGAGCTAACTTTTAATCAATCGCCAGATGATAGTTTGGTACGTATTCAGACCTTTTCTGGATTATGACACATACAAATATTGTAAACACCATTTATATCAGATTTATATATCTAAATTATGTAATTGATGCATCTCGATGACCTCAATTTTGATCATGGTTTGTTCGATGCCCTGATGTTGGCAATAAAAAATACAACATCTACTCTGAAATTCGAATTTCTTCATTCAAAAATGGTGATTTCTAAAACCGATTAAACCGGACAATCTTTGAAAAAACATTTAAAAAAATGAACAATTGGAACGCCTTATGGTATTATTAGCAATTAGAGACTGGGGGCTTTCCAACGAACCCAAACTCGTCTTGATTACATGTGTGATTTTCAAAAAGAAAAATCGATTTGCATTATTTGCTAGTTGCGTGAAAACACCCAAAATCGGACAAACCAACATTAAGGTAAATAATGAGTTTTCTAACATTAGTATTACATACGTTGTGACACGATGTAGACAAATATTCCCGAATATGAATGACGCTCTGAGCCTAGCGGTCAATGTTATTCTAGAAGATAACTTTTGATGAAAAACATGTTTCCATACATATGATCAAATCTGAACTATTTCAAAGCTAACGAACTAATTTTAGTTGTGCACAATGTTTGCTTGTACTCTACGTTCTCTGAATAACCAGTTAGGATTATTGAGTAATGTTTTCTGAGTACAAAGTTCAAATTTTGTTTCGAGGGGTCTTTCATTTATTTTTATTATTTTGACTGATGTTTTGATAAATCCTGCCAAACTTCTCATCGATTCGTTTATCTTGGTGTAGATAGTTGTTAACTCTTTTAATTTTACTGCAATTTCATTTGGGACAGATCATGTTGGGTCTTGAATTAGAATCTACAAAACACAAGAGTTGGCAATTGAATATTGGATGCTCAATTGTTGAATTCACTTATTGCACTATGAATTCTGTATAAAATCATCATGTAAGTCTCGAAATGTGCTTTACAAACTTCTCAATAAGTTGTATTAATTTAAATCATGACGTCGAGTCATTTCGGATACTTTTTGTGATGAAACTCATACGAGAGGGGAATCATTATCAATCGAATCAAACTACTAGAGAACTTTTTTCCCAAACTCTTGTCAAACAGATTTGTGGCCCTGAAAAGGGCCGTTGATTTTATGCTACATCACTCGGGATTTACTTGGAGCTGGTATACTTCGTGACGGCCTTGGTTCCTTCGGAGACAGCGTGTTTGGCCAATTCTCCTGGCAGCAGTAAACGAACTGCGGTTTGAATTTCACGAGAAGTTATCGTTGAACGTTTGTTGTAATGCGCCAAGCGAGATGATTCAGCGGCGATGCGTTCGAAAATATCATTCACAAAGCTGTTCATGATACTCATGGCTTTGGATGAAATACCCGTGTCAGGATGGACTTGTTTCAACACTTTGTAAATGTAGATAGCGTAGCTTTCCTTCCTGCGGACCTTCTTCTTTTTCTTGTCGGTCTTGGTAATACTTTTCTGGGCCTTTCCGGACTTCTTCGCTGCCTTTCCACTGGTTTTAGGAGCCATTGCTATGTTGTACCGCTTTTACTGTTCGAGAGGAACTAATGTCGAAAGCAAAGGAAACATCACGTTTTGTGCTCAGTCAGGGTAGAATGTATGACCGTCCCCTTTCGTTTATGTTGTCATTTCATTATATTCGTAGCACCGGCTGAATGGAAGACTAATAATGCATACTGATTTTAACCTCCGACCGAGAAGGTCGATTTTTCTTTCAGCAGCTCGGAGTTTTGGCGTTTCTGGACAGCGGACTGGGACGTTCCCCCTGGCGATTGTGGAAGGAGATTTGTTAGAATAAGTTTTAAGGCGACAGCAGAAGGAGAGCGGGAAAAGGCAATAGCCCGCTTCGACCGTGGAGAGCGGGCGCTCACCGGCTTGCCGGAAAAAGCGCGCGCTTTTTCGGCGTCACCGACGCCACGCCCCCTTTTTCTTTCGGGCAGTGTTGCCAGTTATATTGTAGTGTAGTGAATATTTATTATTAAATAAAATCTAAAAAGAAAAACACGCATACAAGCAAGTGAAGTGACGGAAGCAATTATTATATTAAGTGTGATTTGCAATTTTCCGCACCCATTGGTGGCTTTTCAAAGTGCTTTACTAGAACAAAGTGTAATTTTCTGGGAACATACCCCTTAGTGAATATCTCCCAATAAGGAATTTTAGTGATTTCATATCCGTACCTGCTGACTATAACCTAGGTATAGTCAAGCAGAAGCATGGCTTCAAGTAGCTCCGGGCCTCCGGGAGGCCGGGCTACAAATTTCTATGAGGGCAGGCCCACCGAAGCCACCGCTCCACTATGGGCGGACCCCTCGAACGGTAATCTCCAGATACTGCTTCTGAGAGTCACAGGAGACAAGGTGCTTCCAACAAACCCCTTCACAGTCAGCAATACCATCAAGGCAGTTGTAAAAAAATTCAACAGCGCCAAACCACAGCGAGATGATAAAAAGAAACTCCAGTACATCTTGACAACCAGGGATGAGGATACAGTCGGTAAGTTACTTTCGATTACCAAACTGATTGATAATACTCCTGTAGAAGTGATCTTCCACCCAACTTTAAACCAACGCAAATGCGTTGTGACTTGCCGCGAAGTTATCGACCTTCCGGAATCCGAACTGGTGAAAGAACTCACCGCTCAAGGTGTGATCGGCGTCAAACGCATCACCAGAAAGGACAACAACATTGTTGTGCCAACGGCCACTTTAATATTGACCATTCGCGGAACTGTCGTTCCCAATTTTATTTACTTTGGGTTCATTCGAGCCGGGACTAGAAATTTTTATCCCAATCCCATGCAATGCTACAAGTGCTACAAATTTGGACATACGAACAAGCGATGCAAACGCGAAAATCCGCTTTGCAGAAACTGCGGCCATGAACATCCGAAACAACAAACAGACGCAAACAAAGTATGCGATGCTTCAGCTTTTTGTGTCAACTGCCAAGGGAACCACTCCTCTTCTAGTAGGAATTGTCCCGTATGGCAAACCGAAAATAAAATCACCAGAATAAGAATCGACAATGGAATCTCATACAAAGAGGCAAAGGAACAGCTGCAACTTCAAAACAATGCTCCAACATTCGCAAGTGTTCTGCAAGACAGACTTTCCAACTTGCAAAAGCCAGCACCCAGCTGCAACTGCAAATGTAACTGCGCCTCGGCCGCTTCGGCCACTTCTAGTCGCGAAAGCACCCCCCCAATTGACACTACATTCGATACAACCATGACAGATTCAACAACTGGTAGTTCATCAACTGAATCCGAAAGCGAATCAGTCATTTCTATGGACACGTCTGATGTTCCAAACAAAAACAAAAACAAAAGAAAAATAACTAAAGGATCATCCTCAGAGTCAGATCAAAAATCTGAAGATGAGACCCAAACAAACAAGGACAAGAAAAGAACTAAGAATGAACAAAGACAGACACCAACAACAAATAACAATACAACCCCAACAGAAAACAACAACAACAACAACAACAACAACACACATCAAACAAAAAACAACAATAACAACAACAGCAACGCACATTCAACAAAAAACAACACAAACACAACAAACACTCCAAAGACTTCTACACCAAACAAAAACAACACCAATACCTCAAAGAAAGCTTCTCTTTCCAAGGGTAAAGGACCATCGAACTAATTCTCTTTGAATAGTTCAAACATACACACAATTAAGACTTAGGAATTAGAGTTAAAAACACCAACACATTCACTCCAACACAGAAATTCGGGATACAATGGAACATCAGAAGTATCCGACGAAATATTCTAGAACTGAAAATGCTTATTTCAAACTCTAATCCCACAGTCATAGCCCTTCAAGAAACTATGACTCCAAACAACTTCGATAAACACTTCATCTCAAAATATATCACATATTTCAAAGAGGGTCCCAACCCCTCAAAAAACGGAGTTGCAATCGCAATCAAAGATGGCACTCCACATGATCTTCTTCCCATTACCACTGATCTTCAGGCAGTGGTAGTGCGCATTAAACACCCCTTTCCAATCACCGTCGTTAGCATCTACATCACTAATGATTCCGATCCAAACACTCTACGCGGCCAACTGGACCATCTGTTCGCCCAACTTCCCGCCCCAATCATGCTTATGGGTGATTTCAACGCCCACTCATACGCCTGGGGAGGTGCATACCTCGATCGAAAAGGATCCATCATTGAGGATTTCATATCCGACCATTCTCTTCTCCTTCTTAACAACGGCCAACACACCAGAATCCATTATTCTGGTACTACTTCAGCCATCGATCTCACTATAGTATCAGACAAACTATCTTCAAAACTTTCTTGGAACATCCACGATGATACTTGCGGAAGCGATCATTTTCCAATCTTCACTTCCTTCGGCCAAACTTCTCCAGAGTTTTCAACAAGGCCAAGATGGAAATTTGAATACGCTGACTGGGCTGGCTATCAGTTTGACATTGAAAACCGCCTCTCCGCTAAACGAGATTGGACAGCCAAGGAATTCTCCAAAGTTGTCCTAGAAGTTGCAATGGTGCACATCCCCAGAACCAGTGGCATCCCTGGCAGGAAATGTGTCCCATGGTGGTCGCCTGAGCTGAAGGCAGCGATCAAAGGTCGACGTAAGGCCCTACGCAAATTAAGAAAGGCCCATCCGGACAGCCCACTGAGACCCACTCTGCTTGCAGAGTTCCAAAGGGCTCGCAAAGAAGCTAAGACTGCTATCAACACAGCCAAGCACAACAGTTGGGTTAAATTCGTCAGCGAAATTAATCCCAACGCGTCAACAAAGGATTTATGGAGTAAGATTGGCAGGCTTCATGGAAAGAAAAGAAGCAAAGAATATAATCTTCTAATTAACGGTCAATACACCAATGACCGGAAAATCATCGCCGAGGCGTTTGGAGATTTCTTTGCTTCCGCCTCCTCCAATCAAAACTACGACCAAACCTTTCTAACCCACAAAACGGAATGCGAAAGAATTCCCATCGATTTTCATACCGATGTGGAATTTGACTTCAACAAAAACCTCTCCCTCAAAGAGCTCGATTGGGTACTGAACAAAGTCAAACAAGGATCCACAGGACCTGATGACATTAGCTACCCTATGCTTAAGAATCTACCCCATCTCGGGAAAAAAGCACTTCTGAAGCTCCTCAACAAAGTCTGGGACAGTGGAACCCTCCCCAGTTGCTGGAAAGAGGGTTTAATGATCTGTATCCCGAAACCAGACATGAACAACCATCTTCTTGACAATTTCCGCCCCATCACTCTCCTAAGTTGTGTTGGGAAAGTCTTGGAAAAAATGGTCAATCGACGCTTAACGACTTTTCTAGAGTCAAATAAGCTGATTGATCCCAGACAATTCGCCTTCCGTGCGGGAAAAGGTACAGAAGATTGCCTTGTAGCAATCGAAAAAATCCTAGACGACGCAACTGAAAAATTACACCACATTGATATTGTTTCCCTGGATTTATCCAAGGCCTTCGATCGGGCATGGAGGTACCCAGTGCTGAAAAGCCTTTTCGACTGGGGGATTCGTGGGAGATTAGGTCTCTTCGTTAAAAGTTTTCTAGAAAACCGGTCTTTCAAAACCGTTATTAACAACCACCAATCTTCTCTAAAAATCCCAGAAAACGGCTTCCCACAAGGCTCAGCACTTTCACCAACCCTCTTCAACATTGCCATGCAATCTCTATTCGAGATTATCCCGGACCATATAAAGGTCATAGTCTATGCAGATGACATCACTCTTATCTCTACGAGCTGCTTCGGCTTAATTCAGAGAAAGAGGCTTCAAAAAACCTTAGACTCCATCCAAAACTGGGCTCTAAAAACAGGTTTTAAAATTTCCCCGGAGAAATCCAAACACATACATATCGGAAAAGCTCTCAGAAGGAGAACCTATCTTCAGCTCAACAAAATCCCGATCCCTACAATGAGGACATTGAAAATACTAGGGGTTACTTTCGACAAGAAACTCAACTTCCTATCACATTCCCAAAAGACCAAAATAGCCACCAGAAAGAAATTGAACATCATCAAGTCTATCGCAGGCAACCTAGCCTCTGGTCATAGAAAGACGTTGCTAAATGTTGTAAATGTTTGGTTGGTCCCACAAATCCTTTACGGAATAGGCACCTTCAGCCGTGGAGGGGACAGGGTGTTAAACACCATTCAACCAATTTACAATAAAGCAATTCGGCTCGCAATTGGCGCTTTTCCCACCAGTCCTACTCTTGCTGTAATGGCAGAAAGTGGGCAACTTCCCTTCACCCACCTGGTAACAAAAGCCATCACGAATAAAGCCATCCGTCACTTGTCACTCCCCGAAAGCGACCACAATGTCCCATTAATACATAGAGCTAAAACATGGCTCAAAAATCTCACGAACAAAGATCTTCCCGATATATGTGAACGTTCATCTGCGACGGGAAGAAATTGGAACGTCAAACCGCCGAACATTAACCTTGAACTTCTCAAGACAGTTCGAGCGGGAGACCCTTCTCCAAAAGTCAAAGCCTGCTTCAATAACCTCGTTGCATCCAATTTTCAAATCAACCACCAGGTATACACAGATGGTTCAGTCAGTGCCGATGGAGTTGGATGTGGAGTCTTTGAGAGTAGATACACGGGTAGCTTTTCTCTTCCACCGCAATGCTCCATCTTCAGTGCGGAAGCTTTCGCCCTTTTAATAGCTACCCAAGAATGCACCCATGAGTTTCTTCCTACCACAATATTCTCAGACTCAGCTAGCTGTCTCCACGATCTTCTGAGTGGAAACAGCAAACACCCATGGATTAAGCAAACAGAAGAGGCTGCTTCAAATAAAAACATCTCCTTCTGCTGGGTTCCTGGTCACTCAGGAATCCGTGGAAACACAGCCGCCGACATACTGGCCGGCAAGGGCAGCAAAATAGATCCCCCAGACATGCCCTGTCCTCCATCTGACATTGTCCGCTGGGTAAAACAGCAAGTCCGTGAAAGCTGGGACATAGGCTGGATAAACAGCCGTCCCACTCATCTTCATAAAATTAAAAATTCCACTCTCCCTTGGGATGACCGCCTCAATAGTAGGGAAAGGCAAGTCCTTACCCGTCTTCGAATTGGGCACACTAACTTCACCCACTCACACTTGTTCTGCAGAGCCGAAAAACCCCAATGTGCTTGCAACGAAGCTCCGGTTTCCGTTAGCCATCTTTTACTTGAATGTCAACATACCAAAGATGCTCGAGTCCGACACAACATAGGTCAGAGTCTCCGAGATATCCTCAGTAGAGACGAGACCCAAGAAACCAATTTAATTGCGTTTCTGAAAGAAACCGACTTCTTTGGTAAAATCTAAACCGAAATACTAAATACCTTGGAAAGTGCTTATTAAAGTTCGCCACTTCACAGTCATGTATGCGTGTTTATGTGTGTATACACATGTATGTACGGGTCGGAAGGAAGGTATTCATACATGTATATACACGCATTCAATAATATTAAATAACAAATAATATAATATATACTTTCATACCCACATCTATCTTCTATCCATTACATTATACTTTAATCAACTTCCTATTCCTACAGCCACACTCACCAAGGAGAATAAATTCATTAAATAAACCTCTCCATTTTTCAGCTATACTATATACCATTAAATTCAAAACCACTATATTTTATTATCTATTCAAACTGTATTTCATTTCATTTCACCCCACCCCACACCTACTCCTCCCCTCTTTCCTTCCCATACCACTCCCACCCCCTCCCAATCCACTAATCCCACCCAAATCCTTTCCACTCCTTTCCTTCCTATCCTCCTGAGAGGGGCCGTTTTGTTTTTTGGCTTTGGAACACGCCTTTCGCTAGGTCACTTGTGCTTCGTTACTGCTTTGGTCCTCGGATCAGTAAATTTTTACTTTTCTTTACAGCATATATTAAATATCTTATGAAGCATAGGATCCCTTCCTACCTTCTTCTTTAACCGAGAGTCGAGCGGACAGGTCTGATGAGTGATTTTGTTGGTTTCCCTTTCGCCAGTCCCCTCTGGACTGGTTTTATTGTGGCTCTTCACTGGGCTGGAGGCGAATGAACTGCAAAGTTTAAAGCCTCTTAAAAACAAAGAAACGAAACGAAACTAATAATGGTAGAGTAGGTATAAAAGAGGGTTCGCTTTCCGAAAATTTTCATCAGTACAGTTTCGCTCTGCTCGTGAATAATTTCATAATTATATAACAAAAAATGTCTGGACGTGGTAAAGGAGGAAAAGTAAAGGGGAAGGCAAAGTCCCGTTCAAATCGTGCTGGATTGCAGTTCCCAGTGGGTCGTATTCATCGTCTGCTCAGGAAGGGAAACTATGCCGAACGTGTTGGAGCTGGAGCACCCGTTTACCTGGCCGCAGTGATGGAATATTTGGCCGCTGAAGTGTTGGAATTGGCAGGAAATGCCGCTCGTGACAACAAGAAGACCAGAATTATCCCACGTCATCTGCAGTTGGCTATCCGTAATGACGAAGAATTGAATAAGCTGCTGTCGGGTGTAACTATTGCTCAAGGCGGAGTTTTGCCCAACATCCAAGCTGTTCTACTGCCCAAAAAGACCGAGAAGAAAGCTTAAATAAACAACGAATTCGAATTACATGAAAACCGAGAACCCAACCGTCCTTTTCAGGACGACAAAACATTCTTAACTAAGAGTAACAATATTTTTTTTGCCTACGATTTGCCATTTGTTTCGATCAAATCCAATCCTCAGTTACAGTGTACATTAAGATTAGGAAAGCATTTGTTTCAAAAACGATATGAGTACATCGTTACACTAATTTGAAATCTTAATCTAAGCTCAGACGGCATAACGCGGCGAGGAATGTGTCCAGATGAAACCGAATATAGGGACATGAAATCAACACTGGCAAACAGTATTAATTACACAAGCGAAATTTTGTTGGGTAAAACATGATGATCTCACGCAGGTAGTCGAGCTGGCCCAAAGGAACCAAATTTACAGAGGGTATACCAGCTGCCAGAAAAAAAAACATTTCCGTCCATATGTACATATCATTTGTAATTTAGGCATAAACGACCTCTTAGTAGGAAGCAACAAAAAAAAGTAAAAAGGTAGCAAAATCCAGAAGTGCTGCTTTTTTTAAAGAGAAAGGAAAGGGGAATGGATACATAGATAAATGTAGTTGGCTAAATAAAATCATTAGTAATTCTTGATGAGACATCGCAAACTGGTACGCTTGAGTGTACTCTTTCGTACCTCTCAATCGGAAGCCAGCTTAGTCCTTTCAGTTTTTTCATGTTAAACCCTTTAAACCTGCCCTTCGTCGAAACTCTGGGGACAATAGAGTGTCGCCATGTTTCAAGTGATCTCCTCTCTCCACTCTTTCGTTCAGCGGTATCAATACCAGTATCATTAAATGTTAGCTGTAACCCAACACACATAAGTAGCTTCATAGCTATTGATGTCCTGGCATTGATATCGTTGGATTCGATAAGACATAATTATGTTTTTCACCCGACAATGCAATATGAGGGGCTTAGAATGAAAGGGGTGTAAGTGATTTGATCGATTTCTCTACTTCTACTCTCTCTCTTTTTTGGTCATAGCTTAGCTGCAAATACATTCCCAGCTGTATTTGACAATGTGGAAGATAGGTCAGAACCTCACATATCAGATTCTATAGCAAACTTAAATTGGAACGTTTTTGCAATTGAGTTATTAACTAAAGAAAAAGTTGATGAAGAGAAATCGATCAAGTCACTTACACCCCTTGCATTCTAAGCCTCTCATATGTCATAATTCAGCTCGCGCAATTTTTCATATTTTCTGTTGAGACTCAGCCTAGGTTCCATCAAAGTTCAAACAGAGAAAAAAAAACACATTTTTCTATTTTCACAAACATTTCGATAATGGTTATCATGATAACACGTATACGCAATAGGCCCAACAATGGATTGAAAGCAACGAAAAACCATTATTTGAATTTTATGTGAATATCCAGAATTGAGATTGCAAATTAATTGAAAGTGGATATAAAGTGCCCTGTGTCTCTATCACTTCAAAATTAGATTAGGTTGAAGTAACGATCCTAATAGATATTGTGATCGCTTAGTTCACGTGAATATTGCATGGTTTCTATGCGTGTGAACAACTCTGGCATGAATGTTTGACTTTCGTATAGTTATTCGCTAAATATAATGGTCATACATATACACACTTGTGAAAGAATTTCACTTGTGGAAGAATTGTAAACGGTAAACTATAAACTAATCGGTGGCTTATGGTAACTTTTAACAGTTACAGTTTCGGGGATATTTTTTTATAAAAATGGACAATATCTACAAGAAAACAAGAAAAAGAAAAGGAAGTTTTTAGAAATCCTTTTATAAAAGATTGTATATATATGCCCCATCTAGAAAAAGGCATTAATTCTTAGTTTACCAAGAATTAAGAGACAATAAATATTAGAAATATGCAAACTCTATATTCCAGCACCTTTATCATCTGGTAATTATCTAGAATACGTTATACATTCTTCTCCTTCTCATTCTTCTCACCGAAAAAAATATGTTTACTTCGAGCATGCAGTTATACTATGTTCCGATTCTTACTCCAGTGAAACCACAATCGATTAATACGTTTTTATGTTATTTTTTAGCTCTTTATACTTCCATGAATTATATTCAGTTGCTTACTTTTAATTAATAAAATTTGAATTTTATTAATTGAATTAGAACGAAGATAACATATTTTTAGGAGTTTTTTCATTCAATCATACTCTCTTCTTCAAATAAATGCCAATAAAGCCTGAAAAATACACAATGGCAACGTGTTATGATTTTGCACGCGAGTATAGGAGGGTTAAAGAGACTTTGGACTGTTCATTCGCCTCTAATAAAAAAAAAACACATACAAAGTTGAGGTGTTTCGCATGTAAACTCGACCGTATTATCCTACTACGAGATGCTACGAGTACAGTCATCTTCGAATACATTGCCCCAATCTAAAACGATGCTATAATTGTTTCAATAAACACGAAGAAGTACCTAGGAGTCACAATTCTGCCGAAATTGGGGTGGAAGTCATTGACCCAGTAGCCGACACTGTGAAATTGTAGTGCGCCGTATGAACCGAAATCAGTATATCGTGTAAATTTTTGAATGAATTGATCGACGTCAATGTAGGAAATAATGTTGCCGAATGTCTACATTTTGTTTTCTGCTGATCTAGAAATTCATTTGTTGATCTGTTAGCAATCACAATTTTATTCTTACAATACGATTTCTACGTTCAATTTATTTTACAATACGAAGATCTATTGTCCTATTCCTGTCATCCTGCACCTGCTCCCACGGCACGTATTACCCATAATTTGCTACACCGTACCTCCACCTAGCCTTGAGCTGATCTTTATCCCTAGCAAAAAATGGTTTGGTTTTTGATTATAGAGATTTCAAACTTTTCAGTTCTTTCGTCTCTAGCCTTGAGAAAGCATCTTGGAAAAACTTTACTCTACTCCTGCACTAATGAGCAAAAAATTAATTTGACAAGCTGCTGTCTCGCGTGTACGCAACTACTCCCAGTGGATCACGCCATGACGATTCCAAAATACGCAAAAAGTTTCAAAAAAAACTATTACCAAACATGTTTTCATTTTATCCGGCTACTTATAACTCACCCGTTCGGGTAAAGCTCTGTATCAGAGATGCCAGATGTGAAGACCTTCATTTAATTTAAAGGCGTTTCGAACACATTCTAAGGTATAACCAGAAGCATTCCGGCCCTTTCCATCCGTTCAGCAATAGTGAGAAGCATTTTACGCACGATACATTGAATTGATACGGCGCGCTGTGATTTTCTTTTCTGCGAATTACGCATCGTCGGTTTCTGGTCAATGACTTCTACTATAATTTCGACAGAAGGGTTCCTCCTCGATTGCTCTTCGTGTCCATTGATCCAATTACGCTCTCTCACGCAACATCCGAACCAGATTGCGAGAGAGGCTAGCTAAAGAAAACAAAACCGAAGTTTTTTGCTATAGAGTATTAGTAGCAAACGCGGAGATCACCAACACAAAATCAATCGAGAGAGATCCACGAATACTTCAGATGAAGAGAAGTTGTTACACCACCACCAAGAACGGTCGCTTATACCGTCCCGCTCGCAATAAGAGCATTATTTTGCGCTGGCTGAATTTAACTAAGAACCAACCAATTTGTAATAATTTGGATAGCGTTTCTCGTGGATGCGGCTGATATAGTTTAAATGGTAGTGTTGTACGGTGTAGGAGGCCACCGTCTAGTTTGGTCAATTCCGGATAACTGGGGTTGCTGTCAAGTTGAATAAAAAGTTGATTACATGCTGCTGTGTTAGTGTTGTGCGAGTTCGATGGCCTGGGAACAAAATTATGAAAAATATTGTGTAATTGCACAAGTGCATTTCTGAAGTTGCCGGTAGTGTCGCGGATTTTTGATAACGTGGTTATTTCCCGCGTCATCCAGTTCAGTTTTCCGGTCAGTCTCAGTCTCAGCAAACACAAGCGCTTAAAAAGGCTACTGACAGTTAGTAACAGAAATATACTGCCAAGTCGTATATATCGCAGTGATAATATTACGTAATATAATAAAATCCATGTAATTTTCCCGTGTTTGATGAAATAAGAGTGCTATGACAACACAGAGCATGAAAGGAAAAGGCTTCCATTTTGTCAGTGAAGGAAGCAGCGCGAAGAACGGAGGGTGGTTTTGAAGCTAATCAAAGAGCTCCAGCACCATGTTTAAAGGTAAGTGAGCATATTCTATACATATAGTGGTAGTGGGTGCAAATTGGTCATAGGGGGCAAAGTGGTCACCTGCTTGTTTGGTAGTATAACTATTGACTATAGATGCCGTATTGATAGTCACCTTAAGTTTGGAGAAATTAATTACTTTTGAGCCACCCTGTACTTCAGTAGAGCTGTCGCATGTTACAATATAAATAAAAACAGAAATTGCTCTCTCGATAGCCATTAGGCCGTAGTTTTGTGCGCATGGTATCTAAGGAATTTCTCGTGAAATTTAGTTTATTCAATCTGATATATTGGACAAATCATCAGTTTGGACGCCTGTTCACATATTCTAGGAGAGGTGAACACATATTTTGTTTAATCTCTGCGATTAATTAGCATTAGAATTTACTTTGATGTTTGGGGCAAAGTACAATACAATGTTTTGTTTACTAAAGCTGATATACCACACCGCATTCTGCTCTTATAAAGGATCCTTTTGTGGGTTTGACCCTGGATAAATATGCCACTCCAACTAAACCAAGCCTAGTTATGCGGAACGTTATGTGTTTCTTACTATGTTTTTGTATGCATGAGAAAATTTAAATTGAGACTCTAGGTGAATAGGCCAAGCTTATTTCAAACAAGTACCTACTATATCAAATGTGATTTCAATTGTGATTTGATTGATTTCAATGTGAAATTTGAACGAAAAAATCGCATAAATCTATCCCATTTATTTAGATATGTGCGAGCGCCCACTTTGTCCCCACCAGGTAACCACTTTACCTCCAAGCAAAAAAAAAGTTCGATTTTTCACCTTTTTTCTATTGATGAAAAGTGTACTATTTTGAATTTTAATAGTAAAAGCCGTTTGCTATCTTGAACAACAATGAGTTGAACTATAATATTCTTCGAGAAACGGGAATTGAATCGATATGTGGACGCTGGGAATGGACATATTCCTTAGGGTGACCACTATGCCCCCACTTCCCTTACAGCCATTTCATGCCAAACCGATATAGTGGTTCTCAGATTTTCGTGGAAAGTGGAAATTTTGTTTTTTTGTCGCAAACCATTAGACCCGTATTTTTTTTTTTTTTTTTTGTAAGGGTGACTATTTCCATTTGTAGGGTGGTCCGAAAATTCAAATTTTTCCACTTATTTCAAAGACTTACTTCTTGAAAAATTCATAACTACTGAGCCGATTTAGATGATCGACATATCTACTTATAGCTGATCTTTTTTGAAAAAATACCAGAGTTGCATAAAATTTGACTTTTGGCTTCGTTATTATTAATTGTATTTGTGTTTTATAGTTTTCATGGTCTCGGGACCAATGGCGCTATATTTATATATATTTTTTTTTCGTGAAAGCTAAGAATTTTTTACAGAACATATCTCGAAACCAGAGAGGAGTTTTTTTTTGTTTTTAAGCTATGATTTTTCAAAGCTAACCGTTATTATTCATTGTATTCATTTTTTATAGCTTACATGGTTTCGGTACCAATGGCGCTATATTTTTTTATATTTTCTCTTGAAAGCTGAGTTTTTTTTTACATAACATATCCAAAATTCAGAGAGGAGTTTTTTTAGTTTTTGAGTTATGATTTTTGAAAGTTAACATGTTTTTGGGCAGGTAGCTTAATGAGTAGAAAATAGGAATAAGTATAGTAATCGGTAGATATTAAGGACAATGAAAAACATGTATCAGGTAAAGGTATCTCAGGTAAATGCAAAAAATGTAGAGACGACAAGTTATAAAGCAATAGAAAGAAAACTTAAAACCCGTTATAATCATTTGAAGCAATTTTCCGCAAAAACTCAGTTATATCATAGTTTTAGACCGAAAAATGAAAACTATACTATCGTAAAACGATTCTCGTTCTCGGAAGAAGAACATTCTGTGAAACTGTAAAAGAAAATTTAAGCATGCTTTATGCCTAGAATAAAAAATATGAAAAATATAACAGATGAATTTTAATTCCTACCCACTCGTCGCCTCTACATTTTTTGCATTTTAAGAAAAGACGACACTTATAGAATAACTACATAAATTGGAAAAAAGTCATTCGATTTTTCGATTTAAGATCGATTCTTTGATACCGATTCAATCAGTTAATTGATCCCTACGCTGTTTAGAAAATCGATCTTTTTCTAAAGATTGTCCAATCGTAGCTCAGTTACAATACATGCGGAACGATTTTTCGTTCCAGCACGGAAAAATGTAAAAAATATAACATGTATTAATATTTGTCGAGTGTTTTTTCTTTAGCTACACTGCCTCTTTTAATTTATATTGAGCATTTCAAACAGAAGTACTAAATTTCAACTTTGGTATTCAGGTTGCCTAAATAATAAAATTTCATAGATGAGTTCAAGTACATAACAGCCTAACAATTCATCGCTGCAATCCGTCAATATGCTGCTTATATGAATGTGGAATAAAGGAAAGATAATTATCGAGTCTTGTTTTAGGTTCGGTTTTAGGATCGGAATTTACCGTTTTTAGTGTGGATTTCTAACAGTGATGATGTTTCGTTGAATGAGAATGGAATGGCCCTACTGGAAATGTTATTCACTGGCAGCTGGTATACTTTACGGTGGCGGTTCTTTCAGCCAATCTCCACTGCTACCTGGGATAATTATGTTTTGCTCAACTTTGCAATTTTCTCCCGTATATTGATATTGCTTGCCTTTGTTGATTTTCAGGTCGAAATTCGATTTTGTTTCGAAGCAATGTTTGAAGCATTAGTTGTTGTGAGTTGATACTTTGTTATAATTCAAGACATCGAAGCATATTTCCATTGTAAGAAAATATGTTGGATTTTCGATATGCGTGTCGGTTTATAACTCATCTCCATTGGCAAATCTTCCTATTTTCGTTTCTATGTTGAACACTGTATGGGCGGTAAAAAACAGCATACTTTTAGGTTTGCTTTAATATTTCCTATTCGGTATAACGATTAACTTATATCTGTTTGGAAACAGACGCTCTCCTTCAGTGATTGCTGTGGATTGATTTTTAGATTAGTGGAGGGTGGAAAATCAATCATTGTAACTCTTTATTAAAAATTTGTTGTCGTCCTGAAAAGGACGGTTGGGTTCTCGATTCTAGTGCACTTTCATGTCGTTGTTGATTTAAGCCTTCTTCTCGGTTTTCTTGGGTAGCAGAACAGCTTGGATATTGGGCAAGACTCCGCCTTGAGCAATAGTTACACCCGACAGTAGTTTGTTCAATTCTTCGTCATTACGGATAGCCAACTGCAGATGACGTGGGATAATCCTGGTCTTCTTGTTGTCACGAGCGGCATTTCCTGCCAATTCCAATACTTCAGCGGCCAAATATTCCATCACTGCGGCCAGATAAACGGGTGCTCCAGCTCCAACACGTTCGGCATAGTTTCCCTTCCTGAGCAGACGATGAATACGACCCACTGGGAACTGTAAGCCAGCACGATTTGAACGGGACTTCGCCTTTCCCTTAACTTTTCCTCCTTTACCACGTCCAGACATTTTTTGTTATATAATTATGAAATTATTCACGTGCGAAGCGAAACTGTACTGATCAAAGTTTCCGGATAACGAACCCTCTTTTATACCTGCTGAAACAATGTTTGTTTCACTCTCAGACAGAGCTACGAATATAATGAAATGACAACATAAACGAAAGGGGACGGTCATACATTCCACCCTGACCGAGCATAAAACATGATGTTTCCTTTGCTTTCGACATTAGTTCCTCTCGAACAGTAAAAGCGATACAACATAGCAATGGCTCCTAAAACCAGTGGAAAGGCAGCGAAGAAGTCTGGAAAGGCCCAGAAAAGTATTACCAAGACCGACAAGAAAAAGAAGAAGGTCCGCAGGAAGGAAAGCTACGCTATCTACATTTACAAAGTGTTGAAACAAGTCCATCCTGACACGGGTATTTCATCCAAAGCCATGAGTATCATGAACAGCTTTGTGAATGATATTTTCGAACGCATCGCCGCTGAATCATCTCGCTTGGCGCATTACAACAAACGTTCAACGATAACTTCTCGTGAAATTCAAACCGCAGTTCGTTTACTGCTGCCAGGAGAATTGGCCAAACACGCTGTCTCCGAAGGAACCAAAGCCGTCACGAAGTATACCAGCTCCAAGTAACTCCCGAGTCATGTAGCAAAAAAAACAACGGCCCTTTTCAGGGCCACAAATTTGTTTGATAAGTGTGTAGGAAAAGGTTTTCTAATTGTTGATTTGTAGATTTTCGTTGTCATAATGAGTCGCCTCTCGTGTGATTAATTCGAAGGATTCAGAAAAGTCATATCACAAAAGGTATCCGAAATGAGTAGATACAACAATTTCATGTAGTTCGTTTGACGTTACGTTTGGGAATGAAGTGATGATATTGTGCAGAATGTATGATGATGCATATAGTGAATTCAATGATTGACATCCTCATATTCAGTTGCAGATGCTAATTGAAGACTCGGCATCATTATCTGTTCTCAATGCAATTGCACCAAAATTAGAAGAGTTAGCAGTTTAGTGTCGAGAAACTAATCGTAGAGAGGTTTAACAGGATTGATTTTGGTGTTTATACAATAAAGCTATATACATAAAAAAATCATGAAACTGGGAAACCTCGAGCTTTGTACTTTTAAAATGTTATTCAATTTTTATATATGGATAATCTGAGGGTACTTAGAACTAAGTCAGGAACACCGTAAAAAAGGTGTCGTAAAATATGATTCGCTATAATTTTTAGCGTCAATAAAAGAAGATCAGAAGTTCATTTATATTTGATAAGATTCATGTTTCAATATATCGTGCGGCTCCGCCGTATGTAATGTTGAAGATAGAAAACAGTTTTTCAAACTCTTTTCGAATAAATTGGTGGCCCTGAAAAGGGCCGTTTGTTTGAGAATGAGATTTGTCAGAGATCAGTCAGATTTAAGCGCGTTCTCCACGGATACGACGAGCTAATTGGATATCTTTCGGCATAATGGTGACTCGTTTGGCATGGATGGCACACAGATTGGTATCTTCGAATAATCCAACCAGATAAGCTTCACTTGCTTCCTGCAGAGCCATAACAGCCGAGCTCTGGAAGCGAAGATCGGTCTTAAAATCTTGAGCGATCTCACGAACCAAACGTTGGAATGGAAGCTTACGGATCAGTAATTCAGTCGACTTTTGATAACGACGAATCTCACGCAAAGCGACGGTTCCTGGTCGATAACGATGTGGCTTCTTGACTCCTCCGGTAGCTGGAGCACTTTTACGAGCAGCTTTAGTGGCCAACTGTTTGCGAGGAGCCTTTCCTCCGGTGGATTTACGAGCGGTCTGCTTGGTACGAGCCATTGCTTACGATTTCAGTAGAGTTAACGGTTTCAAAGTTGCTGAATGAATGGGATAATTCAACGCTTTTCTTCGCTTTAATACCTCACGTATGTCGTCATTCTACCATACGCATGCACAAAAAGGAAAGGACAAAAGAAGGGGAAGAATAACAAAATGAAGGAAAAGGAGGAAAAATAATTTCCATTCGGGTATAAAAGTGGGTACCCTTAGGGGAAACAGCATCAGTTTCAGTCATCGTTTGAACTCGGAAACAACATAAAATAGTCCAGAAAAATGACTGGCCGTGGTAAAGGAGGAAAGGGACTGGGCAAAGGAGGAGCCAAGCGTCATCGTAAGGTTCTGCGTGATAACATCCAGGGAATCACAAAGCCCGCTATCCGTCGTTTGGCTCGTCGTGGGGGAGTGAAGCGTATTTCCGGTCTCATCTACGAAGAAACTCGTGGTGTGCTGAAAGTATTTCTGGAAAACGTTATCCGAGATGCTGTTACCTATACCGAACACGCCAAACGGAAGACGGTTACCGCAATGGACGTTGTGTACGCTTTGAAACGCCAAGGTCGTACTCTCTATGGTTTCGGAGGTTAAATGATATAATTTGGTGTACGGTTCAACAAAACGGCCCTTTTCAGGGCCACAATATTTCTCCAGTGAAGAGTTCCTTTAAATGTTTTCAAATCATCCATTATTTTTTAATAAGGATTCGTTGCTTGTTCGGTTATATTATTTGTAAATAACGATGTAATTAGACGTTTAACTGAATTCAAATTGATATTCTTTACCCATAGAAGTTTAATATTTCTTGAATGAATGTCTGTGAATTATGAGTACACTGTAAGCCAGTGTTGGGAACATGTCATATTAGAAGGATCGTAATAGTAATAAAGTTAGACCAATACCTGGTACATTGCACGTCGCAGTTTGACGCAGACTTGGTCCAATGATTGTTAAGAGGGGACCCCTAAAAATAATGGATTTTCGTGATTTTTTTTTCGGATGTTACGAATAAAGTAAAGTGTTCGGGTATTTTGATGATTGTTTAAGATATATTTGAAGATGTATTTTCCATTCTTTGAGTGCACGAATACTGATTATGACGCTGTTGACGGCTGGATGCGTAGATGTTGTCTGAAAATCGGTACCTTGTTGGTGGTATCGGTTCTGAAGCAACGAGGTGTCGTAGAACAAATTTTAATGAATATTTTGAAACTTTAAGACAATACTTAAAGCGTTACATAGGGGTTTTTTGAAAATTCGAAAAATTGCCAAAACGGCGGCCATTTTCGTTAAAAATTAGACATTTTTCATGAAAAATCTCTAAATAGCGATTTTTCAAAAATCGAAAAAATGATATATCGAAAAACGGCTATGTAACGCCGATAATTCATTTTTACATGCTGATAAACAATTTCAGCCAGATCGGTCGAGTAGATCCTGAGATATCGACACCACCAGTTGAAATAACATGGTTTCGAGAAAAACGCGCTTTAAAATTCGTACATACCTTAAGGTGACTTCATACTTTTGTGGCTGTAACTTTCCAATGAAATATCAAAATACGATAAATTTTTTTAGGACAACATTTCTGAGGGCATAAACTTCCCAAAAATGCAAGAAACAAAAATTCGATTTTTTCGATTTTCTAGACCGGGGTCCTCCCTTAAACAATCGTAATTCTCATGATGCTATTCGGTATCATCGATTAGCTTTTTCGTTAAAATACCAACATTCTCAGAATTGTTTAATGTTGGATACAAGATGATGATGTGTGAAAATGTATATTAACTGTCATGAAGAAAACATTCGAATTCTTAGAGGTGGAAAACTATTGTTACTCTTTCGTTCCATTGGTTTTGGTAGTCCTGAGAAGGACTGTTTGTTTTTAAATAAGTTTCAAATGAAAAGCACCAGTGCACTTTACTTTTTGGCAGCAGCTTTCTTCGGAGCAGCTTTCTTTGCTGGTGCTGCCTTTTTCGGTTTTGGAGTTTTAGGCTTCTTCGCTGCTGTCTTCGATGCTTTGGTTGGTTTCTGTTTGGAAGCGGCTGCTTTCTTTACGGTTCCAGCCTTTTTGGCGGTTTTGGCGACGACAGCTTTAGCCTTCTTCTGAACCGCTTTTTTTGCTGGTGCTTCCTTCGGCTTTTTGGCAGCAGCAGTTTTAGAAGTGGCTGCCTTTTTGGCGACTTTCTTTTCCCCTGCAGGTTTCTTCCCAGTCGCAGCTTTCTTTGGTTTCTTCTCGCCCGCAGGTGTCTTATCCTTAGGTTTGATTTTGAAGGATCCCGATGCTCCACTTCCTTTGGTTTGCACAAGATTACCTTTCTCGACACCACTCTTCAAAGATTTTTTTATGAAAGTTGAGAGCTTAGCAACATCACACTTGTAATTGGCACCGATATACTTCTTGATGGCCTGAAGAGAAGATCCATTACGTTCCTTTAAGGTCTTGATGGCGGCCAGAACCATTTCGTTCACTGGTGGATGGGTGGCTGGCTTTTTTGGTTTCTTATCCTCTCCTTTAGGAGCACGAGCCTTTTTCGGTGTCTTGGCTGGAGATGCACCAACTGATGCTGCGGGAACGACTTCAGTAGCTGTTTCGGCCATTTTATTCACTGTGTTTCACTGCTATGTTTCAACGAAATGCTGAATTCATTGATGCGCTCGGTGCCGCCGTTTGTGCTCGGAATCGAAAACTGTGTTAGGGAAACTCAAAGCGTTCGTTTAAATTTGCTGTTGAGAAAACATTTCGCGTATTTGTAATTTATGTTTTAAAAAATGTTACTTTTCTTTGTTACAGTCCTCACATGTTTATCAGATACCTTATTTAATATTTACTATGATGTTTGAGCTACCATTTAAGTCCAAGCCGATACTCAATAATTTACGATAAATGCTAATGATATGTATCAGAAGTATCAACACTCTGTCGAAAATGTTCAATTTTCTTACATTGCAAAAGATAAACAGTTATTAAACATAATTCTAATGAAATAGGGACAATTTTTCGATATATGGATACCAGAATTGAATGTTTTTTCCCAACATTACGAAGCATTCTTATCAAAACTTGGGGCAATCGGAGTAGCTAAAGCAATTTTTGATTTCCGTTCGTTATCATAAGAAATATTATCCTTTTACAAGATTATCAATCTTATTTCAATTTATTCATTTGTTGGAATAATATATTTACTGATCCGAGACAAAACACTCAATATTTCATTTTCTGAAATACTTCATGTTTCGACCCAAGGGTTGATTCGTTAGACAAACAGTCTGTCATCACTTGTGTTATCGGTGATATGTTACGACAATCAAATGGTAGTTTTATTCAATATAGTTATTTCAAAGATAAACGTGAACACAATACAAAAATTATATCTAAATAACCCATTATGTAGGGAATTTTTAGTTATTTCACAGTTTGGTGTAAACAGTGGTAGAATAGAAAATACTGTTACCATAAACGAGATCTGCCTTTTTCGATATGCGATTTTTTTCGTTAATTTTTTTTTTTTTTTTTGAAATCATTTATCTTCTTCATAGTTAATAATCATCAATATCAATTCTTATAAAATAATAAATTCAATATTTTTCTCCATTTACGAATTGGTTTTATTTTTCGGACTATCTTATATTACTTTTCGTGATCTGCGGCCAAAATCGAGATTTCATTTTGTCTCTGACTACAAGGTATTTTTGTGTAGACTTTTTTTTTTGAGTATGGTGATGGAATTAAATACACTACCGATAAAAAAAAACATTTGAATGATCAACTAAACCCAATTCCTCTATAAATTATTGGAAAATTACATAATGGATACAGCAGAGTTTAGTTGGGTGATCTCGAAAGCAGACACGGTTTGCTGACGGGCGCCGAACGCGAATAAAGTGTCTTTCTCAAGACAGGTCAGGAAGGAGTTGGAAATAGAGTTTTCTGTGGGATCTTCTCAAGACTAGAGACGAATGAACTTTAAAGTCTCTATAATTCAAGAAGAAGAAGGAGAAGATCATGGATACAGATTGCTATGAGAAAATTTCTTACTGTTCTACATGTAAACATGTTACAAAATAACGAAAATAAGCAAACATACCTTGAAATCAGTGACACATTAGAATACAATGTCCTAAAAATAAAATATCTTGCATATAAAACTAGCACCCAAATAAGGAAAAAGGACTCACTCTAGCAGCGTATTTATTATTTACACCATCAATGTACATGTTAAAGGAATTACTATTGGTGATTGATAAAATAATAAAATAGAAGAAATACTTAAACAAAATTAACTGAACAGTCATTTCAAGAAATTAAGAACATACATTCAAACGCACTACATTATAATAAAATTCACTCCATTACTACATGTACATGTAAATGTTCAGACATAAATATTATAAACATCATAATAATTAGTTTTTGAATGCGTATATTGAATTGATATACCAGTTGGATTTCGTAACTCAAAATCGATAACCCAAAAGGTCAGTTTGTCGATGGTAAAACATGTCTTGGGTCGTGAATCGTTTATATAAAATCATGGAAAATTGAGAGAAAATATGGCGTATTTTATCTCGGGATTGTATGTTCTATATTATTTTC
Organism: Toxorhynchites rutilus septentrionalis; assembly: GCF_029784135.1. Lineage (NCBI taxonomy): Eukaryota > Metazoa > Arthropoda > Insecta > Diptera > Culicidae > Toxorhynchites > Toxorhynchites rutilus. Next base: position 88,443 of record NW_026599762.1, read on the forward strand.
ACAAACGGATAAATTGATAGAAGATTGATACTCTTGCCTGAGCTGTGCCTGATGTATCATATGACAACAAATGGAAATCAAAAATTGCTTCAGCTGCTCCGATTACTCCAAAGTAAAGATGAAAATGCTTCGCTGTGTTATTAAGTGAGCACTCGATTCTGGTATCAATAGATCGGGAAAATGTTCCCATTTTATAAAAATGCAGTTTAATAACTGTCTATTTTTTGCAATGTGAGAAATTTGAACATTTTCGACATAGTGTTGATACTTCTGATACATATCATCTGCTTTTATGGAGAATTTTTAGCGCATCGGTTGGGGAATTCAAATTTAGAACAACTTTAAATGGTATATTGAATATCATAGTGAATAATAAGTAGTGCATCTGGTAAAAATATGAAAACAAAACAGAGAAAATTGACATTTCTTAAAGTATGAATTACAAAAACGCAAAATGTTTTTCCAACATAAAACTCAAACGAACACATTGAGTTTCCCTAACACAGATGTCGATTTCAATCATTAGTCGTCAACAAAAAAAAATCAGCATCCCGTCGAACTATAGCAGTGAAACACAGTGAATAAAATGGCCGAAACAGCTACTGAAGTCGTTCCCGCAGCATCAGTTGCTGCATCTCCAGCCAAGACACCGAAAAAGGCTCGTGCTCCTAAAGGAGAGGGTAAGAAACCGAAAAAGTCAGCCACCCATCCACCAGTGAATGAAATGGTTTTAGCCGCCATCAAGACTTTGAAGGAACGTAATGGATCATCTCTTCAGGCGATCAAGAAGTATATCGGTGCCAATTACAAGTGTGACGTTGCTAAGCTCTCAACTTTCATTAAAAAATCTTTGAAGAGTGGTGTCGAGAAAGGTAATCTTGTGCAAACCAAAGGAAGTGGAGCATCAGGATCTTTTAAAATTAAATCAAAGGACAAGAAACCAGAGGGCGAAAAGAAACCTAAGAAAACAACGGCTGCGAAAAAGCCTACTGGAGAGAAGAAAGTCGCCAAAAAGGCAGCTACTTCCAAAACTGCTGCTGACAAAAAACTAAAGGCAGCACCAGCAAAGAAAGCATTTGAGAAGAAGGCTAAAGCAGCCGTCGCAAAGAATGCCAAAAAGGCTGGAACAGTGAAGACAGCAGCCGCTCCCAAACAGAAATCAACCAGACCATCGAAAACAGCAACGAAGAAACCAAAAACTCCCAAACCGAAAAAAGCTACTCCGGCTAAGAAAATCGCTCCGAAAAAACCCGCTACCAAGAAGTAAAGTTTCTCATCGGGAAATTCATTTAAAAACAAACAGTCCTTCTCAGGACTACCAAACACAATGAATCGAAAGAGTAACAATAATTTTCCACCTCTAATAACTCATATATTTTCTTCATGACAGTCAATAAACATTTATTAGATTTATTATTTTATTTCATTCATGTTGACGGGTGCAATTAAAAAAATGAATTTCGGTCACGTCACGGAAATTTTCCAATTTTGAGCGTTTATTGTTTAGTCATTTCTTAACGGAACAATGAGATTTTTGCACAATTTGCAATTTAAACTCTCAAAGATATTCAGAATGAACGTGCAACATATATTATAACGTAATCCTACGTAAACTATGAGGGTCGTGTCTCGGCCACAAGTCTTCCACTTTTTCCAACGAAAAGAGTGATACCGTAATGTATAATTCTTGATAAACGATTTACTAGAATACATTGGCCCAAGTCTCTGTCAAATGACGATTTGTCTTGAAATGTGTTAAGTTTGGACCAAATTCAATTGAAATTATCATAATCGTTCAATGATTACAAGTACATAAGCTTCGCTTGCGATGATTCATCATTCAACGCATAATCCACAGACACAGACATTCAAAAAAGAAAAAAAAGAAAGAAATTATTATCCATAAATTAAATTACATGTCTTATAACATCATAAATAAAATTATCTTGCTAATGAACAATAACTGCTTTGAAAACATTTAAAAGAACTCTTTACATGAGAAATATTGTGGCCCTGAAAAGAGCCGTTTTGTTGAACCGTACACCAAATTATATCATTTAACCTCCGAAACCATAGAGAGTACGACCTTGGCGTTTCAAAGCGTACACAACGTCCATTGCGGTAACCGTCTTCCGTTTGGCGTGTTCGGTATAGGTAACAGCATCTCGGATAACGTTTTCCAGAAATACTTTCAGCACACCACGAGTTTCTTCGTAGATGAGACCGGAAATACGCTTCACTCCCCCACGACGAGCCAAACGACGGATAGCGGGCTTTGTGATTCCCTGGATGTTATCACGCAGAACCTTACGATGACGCTTGGCTCCTCCTTTGCCCAGTCCCTTTCCTCCTTTACCACGGCCAGTCATTTTTCTGGACTATTTTAGATTGTTTTCGAGTTCAAACGATGAATGAAACTGATGCTCTTTGCCTCTAACGGTACCCTCTTTTATACATGAATGAAAATATTTCCTTCTTCTTCATGTTGTCATTCTTCTCTTTTTTGCTTTTTCCTCTTTGTTTCCTATAAAAGCGAGGGAATGCGTTGAACTTTCCCATTCATTCATCAACTTTGAAACCGTTAACTCTACTGAAATCGTAAGCAATGGCTCGTACCAAGCAGACCGCGCGTAAATCCACCGGAGGAAAGGCTCCTCGCAAACAGTTGGCCACTAAAGCTGCTCGTAAAAGTGCTCCAGCTACCGGAGGAGTCAAGAAGCCACATCGTTATCGACCAGGAACCGTCGCTTTGCGTGAAATTCGTCGTTATCAAAAGTCGACTGAATTACTGATTCGTAAGCTTCCATTCCAACGTTTGGTTCGTGAGATCGCTCAGGATTTTAAGACCGATCTTCGCTTCCAGAGCTCGGCTGTTATGGCTCTGCAGGAAGCAAGTGAAGCTTATCTGGTCGGATTATTCGAAGATACCAATCTGTGTGCCATCCATGCCAAACGAGTCACCATTATGCCGAAAGACATTCAATTGGCTCGTCGTATTCGTGGAGAACGCGCCTAAATTTGACCTTCATTCTCAACCAAACGGCCCTTTTCAGGGCCACTAACTTATGCGAAAAGAGTTTGAGTAAGGTGAATGATTTTGGTTTGTCCACTTCTTTGAATGCTCTAGTTAGCGCACCTGTGTCAAATCAGGTATTCAAATGTTTCCAAACATATAAATAAAATTGTCTTTTTCATGATTTACAGTAGTTTTATAGAATATTTTGACGGATTCGTATGTTTTGAAGGTTTACAAAGTCCACCTTCTAATGGTGTCAACGCGCCCTCATTTGAGCTAACTTTTAATCAATCGCCAGATGATAGTTTGGTACGTATTCAGACCTTTTCTGGATTATGACACATACAAATATTGTAAACACCATTTATATCAGATTTATATATCTAAATTATGTAATTGATGCATCTCGATGACCTCAATTTTGATCATGGTTTGTTCGATGCCCTGATGTTGGCAATAAAAAATACAACATCTACTCTGAAATTCGAATTTCTTCATTCAAAAATGGTGATTTCTAAAACCGATTAAACCGGACAATCTTTGAAAAAACATTTAAAAAAATGAACAATTGGAACGCCTTATGGTATTATTAGCAATTAGAGACTGGGGGCTTTCCAACGAACCCAAACTCGTCTTGATTACATGTGTGATTTTCAAAAAGAAAAATCGATTTGCATTATTTGCTAGTTGCGTGAAAACACCCAAAATCGGACAAACCAACATTAAGGTAAATAATGAGTTTTCTAACATTAGTATTACATACGTTGTGACACGATGTAGACAAATATTCCCGAATATGAATGACGCTCTGAGCCTAGCGGTCAATGTTATTCTAGAAGATAACTTTTGATGAAAAACATGTTTCCATACATATGATCAAATCTGAACTATTTCAAAGCTAACGAACTAATTTTAGTTGTGCACAATGTTTGCTTGTACTCTACGTTCTCTGAATAACCAGTTAGGATTATTGAGTAATGTTTTCTGAGTACAAAGTTCAAATTTTGTTTCGAGGGGTCTTTCATTTATTTTTATTATTTTGACTGATGTTTTGATAAATCCTGCCAAACTTCTCATCGATTCGTTTATCTTGGTGTAGATAGTTGTTAACTCTTTTAATTTTACTGCAATTTCATTTGGGACAGATCATGTTGGGTCTTGAATTAGAATCTACAAAACACAAGAGTTGGCAATTGAATATTGGATGCTCAATTGTTGAATTCACTTATTGCACTATGAATTCTGTATAAAATCATCATGTAAGTCTCGAAATGTGCTTTACAAACTTCTCAATAAGTTGTATTAATTTAAATCATGACGTCGAGTCATTTCGGATACTTTTTGTGATGAAACTCATACGAGAGGGGAATCATTATCAATCGAATCAAACTACTAGAGAACTTTTTTCCCAAACTCTTGTCAAACAGATTTGTGGCCCTGAAAAGGGCCGTTGATTTTATGCTACATCACTCGGGATTTACTTGGAGCTGGTATACTTCGTGACGGCCTTGGTTCCTTCGGAGACAGCGTGTTTGGCCAATTCTCCTGGCAGCAGTAAACGAACTGCGGTTTGAATTTCACGAGAAGTTATCGTTGAACGTTTGTTGTAATGCGCCAAGCGAGATGATTCAGCGGCGATGCGTTCGAAAATATCATTCACAAAGCTGTTCATGATACTCATGGCTTTGGATGAAATACCCGTGTCAGGATGGACTTGTTTCAACACTTTGTAAATGTAGATAGCGTAGCTTTCCTTCCTGCGGACCTTCTTCTTTTTCTTGTCGGTCTTGGTAATACTTTTCTGGGCCTTTCCGGACTTCTTCGCTGCCTTTCCACTGGTTTTAGGAGCCATTGCTATGTTGTACCGCTTTTACTGTTCGAGAGGAACTAATGTCGAAAGCAAAGGAAACATCACGTTTTGTGCTCAGTCAGGGTAGAATGTATGACCGTCCCCTTTCGTTTATGTTGTCATTTCATTATATTCGTAGCACCGGCTGAATGGAAGACTAATAATGGTAGAGTAGGTATAAAAGAGGGTTCGCTTTCCGAAAATTTTCATCAGTACAGTTTCGCTCTGCTCGTGAATAATTTCATAATTATATAACAAAAAATGTCTGGACGTGGTAAAGGAGGAAAAGTAAAGGGGAAGGCAAAGTCCCGTTCAAATCGTGCTGGATTGCAGTTCCCAGTGGGTCGTATTCATCGTCTGCTCAGGAAGGGAAACTATGCCGAACGTGTTGGAGCTGGAGCACCCGTTTACCTGGCCGCAGTGATGGAATATTTGGCCGCTGAAGTGTTGGAATTGGCAGGAAATGCCGCTCGTGACAACAAGAAGACCAGAATTATCCCACGTCATCTGCAGTTGGCTATCCGTAATGACGAAGAATTGAATAAGCTGCTGTCGGGTGTAACTATTGCTCAAGGCGGAGTTTTGCCCAACATCCAAGCTGTTCTACTGCCCAAAAAGACCGAGAAGAAAGCTTAAATAAACAACGAATTCGAATTACATGAAAACCGAGAACCCAACCGTCCTTTTCAGGACGACAAAACATTCTTAACTAAGAGTAACAATATTTTTTTTGCCTACGATTTGCCATTTGTTTCGATCAAATCCAATCCTCAGTTACAGTGTACATTAAGATTAGGAAAGCATTTGTTTCAAAAACGATATGAGTACATCGTTACACTAATTTGAAATCTTAATCTAAGCTCAGACGGCATAACGCGGCGAGGAATGTGTCCAGATGAAACCGAATATAGGGACATGAAATCAACACTGGCAAACAGTATTAATTACACAAGCGAAATTTTGTTGGGTAAAACATGATGATCTCACGCAGGTAGTCGAGCTGGCCCAAAGGAACCAAATTTACAGAGGGTATACCAGCTGCCAGAAAAAAAAACATTTCCGTCCATATGTACATATCATTTGTAATTTAGGCATAAACGACCTCTTAGTAGGAAGCAACAAAAAAAAGTAAAAAGGTAGCAAAATCCAGAAGTGCTGCTTTTTTTAAAGAGAAAGGAAAGGGGAATGGATACATAGATAAATGTAGTTGGCTAAATAAAATCATTAGTAATTCTTGATGAGACATCGCAAACTGGTACGCTTGAGTGTACTCTTTCGTACCTCTCAATCGGAAGCCAGCTTAGTCCTTTCAGTTTTTTCATGTTAAACCCTTTAAACCTGCCCTTCGTCGAAACTCTGGGGACAATAGAGTGTCGCCATGTTTCAAGTGATCTCCTCTCTCCACTCTTTCGTTCAGCGGTATCAATACCAGTATCATTAAATGTTAGCTGTAACCCAACACACATAAGTAGCTTCATAGCTATTGATGTCCTGGCATTGATATCGTTGGATTCGATAAGACATAATTATGTTTTTCACCCGACAATGCAATATGAGGGGCTTAGAATGAAAGGGGTGTAAGTGATTTGATCGATTTCTCTACTTCTACTCTCTCTCTTTTTTGGTCATAGCTTAGCTGCAAATACATTCCCAGCTGTATTTGACAATGTGGAAGATAGGTCAGAACCTCACATATCAGATTCTATAGCAAACTTAAATTGGAACGTTTTTGCAATTGAGTTATTAACTAAAGAAAAAGTTGATGAAGAGAAATCGATCAAGTCACTTACACCCCTTGCATTCTAAGCCTCTCATATGTCATAATTCAGCTCGCGCAATTTTTCATATTTTCTGTTGAGACTCAGCCTAGGTTCCATCAAAGTTCAAACAGAGAAAAAAAAACACATTTTTCTATTTTCACAAACATTTCGATAATGGTTATCATGATAACACGTATACGCAATAGGCCCAACAATGGATTGAAAGCAACGAAAAACCATTATTTGAATTTTATGTGAATATCCAGAATTGAGATTGCAAATTAATTGAAAGTGGATATAAAGTGCCCTGTGTCTCTATCACTTCAAAATTAGATTAGGTTGAAGTAACGATCCTAATAGATATTGTGATCGCTTAGTTCACGTGAATATTGCATGGTTTCTATGCGTGTGAACAACTCTGGCATGAATGTTTGACTTTCGTATAGTTATTCGCTAAATATAATGGTCATACATATACACACTTGTGAAAGAATTTCACTTGTGGAAGAATTGTAAACGGTAAACTATAAACTAATCGGTGGCTTATGGTAACTTTTAACAGTTACAGTTTCGGGGATATTTTTTTATAAAAATGGACAATATCTACAAGAAAACAAGAAAAAGAAAAGGAAGTTTTTAGAAATCCTTTTATAAAAGATTGTATATATATGCCCCATCTAGAAAAAGGCATTAATTCTTAGTTTACCAAGAATTAAGAGACAATAAATATTAGAAATATGCAAACTCTATATTCCAGCACCTTTATCATCTGGTAATTATCTAGAATACGTTATACATTCTTCTCCTTCTCATTCTTCTCACCGAAAAAAATATGTTTACTTCGAGCATGCAGTTATACTATGTTCCGATTCTTACTCCAGTGAAACCACAATCGATTAATACGTTTTTATGTTATTTTTTAGCTCTTTATACTTCCATGAATTATATTCAGTTGCTTACTTTTAATTAATAAAATTTGAATTTTATTAATTGAATTAGAACGAAGATAACATATTTTTAGGAGTTTTTTCATTCAATCATACTCTCTTCTTCAAATAAATGCCAATAAAGCCTGAAAAATACACAATGGCAACGTGTTATGATTTTGCACGCGAGTATAGGAGGGTTAAAGAGACTTTGGACTGTTCATTCGCCTCTAATAAAAAAAAAACACATACAAAGTTGAGGTGTTTCGCATGTAAACTCGACCGTATTATCCTACTACGAGATGCTACGAGTACAGTCATCTTCGAATACATTGCCCCAATCTAAAACGATGCTATAATTGTTTCAATAAACACGAAGAAGTACCTAGGAGTCACAATTCTGCCGAAATTGGGGTGGAAGTCATTGACCCAGTAGCCGACACTGTGAAATTGTAGTGCGCCGTATGAACCGAAATCAGTATATCGTGTAAATTTTTGAATGAATTGATCGACGTCAATGTAGGAAATAATGTTGCCGAATGTCTACATTTTGTTTTCTGCTGATCTAGAAATTCATTTGTTGATCTGTTAGCAATCACAATTTTATTCTTACAATACGATTTCTACGTTCAATTTATTTTACAATACGAAGATCTATTGTCCTATTCCTGTCATCCTGCACCTGCTCCCACGGCACGTATTACCCATAATTTGCTACACCGTACCTCCACCTAGCCTTGAGCTGATCTTTATCCCTAGCAAAAAATGGTTTGGTTTTTGATTATAGAGATTTCAAACTTTTCAGTTCTTTCGTCTCTAGCCTTGAGAAAGCATCTTGGAAAAACTTTACTCTACTCCTGCACTAATGAGCAAAAAATTAATTTGACAAGCTGCTGTCTCGCGTGTACGCAACTACTCCCAGTGGATCACGCCATGACGATTCCAAAATACGCAAAAAGTTTCAAAAAAAACTATTACCAAACATGTTTTCATTTTATCCGGCTACTTATAACTCACCCGTTCGGGTAAAGCTCTGTATCAGAGATGCCAGATGTGAAGACCTTCATTTAATTTAAAGGCGTTTCGAACACATTCTAAGGTATAACCAGAAGCATTCCGGCCCTTTCCATCCGTTCAGCAATAGTGAGAAGCATTTTACGCACGATACATTGAATTGATACGGCGCGCTGTGATTTTCTTTTCTGCGAATTACGCATCGTCGGTTTCTGGTCAATGACTTCTACTATAATTTCGACAGAAGGGTTCCTCCTCGATTGCTCTTCGTGTCCATTGATCCAATTACGCTCTCTCACGCAACATCCGAACCAGATTGCGAGAGAGGCTAGCTAAAGAAAACAAAACCGAAGTTTTTTGCTATAGAGTATTAGTAGCAAACGCGGAGATCACCAACACAAAATCAATCGAGAGAGATCCACGAATACTTCAGATGAAGAGAAGTTGTTACACCACCACCAAGAACGGTCGCTTATACCGTCCCGCTCGCAATAAGAGCATTATTTTGCGCTGGCTGAATTTAACTAAGAACCAACCAATTTGTAATAATTTGGATAGCGTTTCTCGTGGATGCGGCTGATATAGTTTAAATGGTAGTGTTGTACGGTGTAGGAGGCCACCGTCTAGTTTGGTCAATTCCGGATAACTGGGGTTGCTGTCAAGTTGAATAAAAAGTTGATTACATGCTGCTGTGTTAGTGTTGTGCGAGTTCGATGGCCTGGGAACAAAATTATGAAAAATATTGTGTAATTGCACAAGTGCATTTCTGAAGTTGCCGGTAGTGTCGCGGATTTTTGATAACGTGGTTATTTCCCGCGTCATCCAGTTCAGTTTTCCGGTCAGTCTCAGTCTCAGCAAACACAAGCGCTTAAAAAGGCTACTGACAGTTAGTAACAGAAATATACTGCCAAGTCGTATATATCGCAGTGATAATATTACGTAATATAATAAAATCCATGTAATTTTCCCGTGTTTGATGAAATAAGAGTGCTATGACAACACAGAGCATGAAAGGAAAAGGCTTCCATTTTGTCAGTGAAGGAAGCAGCGCGAAGAACGGAGGGTGGTTTTGAAGCTAATCAAAGAGCTCCAGCACCATGTTTAAAGGTAAGTGAGCATATTCTATACATATAGTGGTAGTGGGTGCAAATTGGTCATAGGGGGCAAAGTGGTCACCTGCTTGTTTGGTAGTATAACTATTGACTATAGATGCCGTATTGATAGTCACCTTAAGTTTGGAGAAATTAATTACTTTTGAGCCACCCTGTACTTCAGTAGAGCTGTCGCATGTTACAATATAAATAAAAACAGAAATTGCTCTCTCGATAGCCATTAGGCCGTAGTTTTGTGCGCATGGTATCTAAGGAATTTCTCGTGAAATTTAGTTTATTCAATCTGATATATTGGACAAATCATCAGTTTGGACGCCTGTTCACATATTCTAGGAGAGGTGAACACATATTTTGTTTAATCTCTGCGATTAATTAGCATTAGAATTTACTTTGATGTTTGGGGCAAAGTACAATACAATGTTTTGTTTACTAAAGCTGATATACCACACCGCATTCTGCTCTTATAAAGGATCCTTTTGTGGGTTTGACCCTGGATAAATATGCCACTCCAACTAAACCAAGCCTAGTTATGCGGAACGTTATGTGTTTCTTACTATGTTTTTGTATGCATGAGAAAATTTAAATTGAGACTCTAGGTGAATAGGCCAAGCTTATTTCAAACAAGTACCTACTATATCAAATGTGATTTCAATTGTGATTTGATTGATTTCAATGTGAAATTTGAACGAAAAAATCGCATAAATCTATCCCATTTATTTAGATATGTGCGAGCGCCCACTTTGTCCCCACCAGGTAACCACTTTACCTCCAAGCAAAAAAAAAGTTCGATTTTTCACCTTTTTTCTATTGATGAAAAGTGTACTATTTTGAATTTTAATAGTAAAAGCCGTTTGCTATCTTGAACAACAATGAGTTGAACTATAATATTCTTCGAGAAACGGGAATTGAATCGATATGTGGACGCTGGGAATGGACATATTCCTTAGGGTGACCACTATGCCCCCACTTCCCTTACAGCCATTTCATGCCAAACCGATATAGTGGTTCTCAGATTTTCGTGGAAAGTGGAAATTTTGTTTTTTTGTCGCAAACCATTAGACCCGTATTTTTTTTTTTTTTTTTTGTAAGGGTGACTATTTCCATTTGTAGGGTGGTCCGAAAATTCAAATTTTTCCACTTATTTCAAAGACTTACTTCTTGAAAAATTCATAACTACTGAGCCGATTTAGATGATCGACATATCTACTTATAGCTGATCTTTTTTGAAAAAATACCAGAGTTGCATAAAATTTGACTTTTGGCTTCGTTATTATTAATTGTATTTGTGTTTTATAGTTTTCATGGTCTCGGGACCAATGGCGCTATATTTATATATATTTTTTTTTCGTGAAAGCTAAGAATTTTTTACAGAACATATCTCGAAACCAGAGAGGAGTTTTTTTTTGTTTTTAAGCTATGATTTTTCAAAGCTAACCGTTATTATTCATTGTATTCATTTTTTATAGCTTACATGGTTTCGGTACCAATGGCGCTATATTTTTTTATATTTTCTCTTGAAAGCTGAGTTTTTTTTTACATAACATATCCAAAATTCAGAGAGGAGTTTTTTTAGTTTTTGAGTTATGATTTTTGAAAGTTAACATGTTTTTGGGCAGGTAGCTTAATGAGTAGAAAATAGGAATAAGTATAGTAATCGGTAGATATTAAGGACAATGAAAAACATGTATCAGGTAAAGGTATCTCAGGTAAATGCAAAAAATGTAGAGACGACAAGTTATAAAGCAATAGAAAGAAAACTTAAAACCCGTTATAATCATTTGAAGCAATTTTCCGCAAAAACTCAGTTATATCATAGTTTTAGACCGAAAAATGAAAACTATACTATCGTAAAACGATTCTCGTTCTCGGAAGAAGAACATTCTGTGAAACTGTAAAAGAAAATTTAAGCATGCTTTATGCCTAGAATAAAAAATATGAAAAATATAACAGATGAATTTTAATTCCTACCCACTCGTCGCCTCTACATTTTTTGCATTTTAAGAAAAGACGACACTTATAGAATAACTACATAAATTGGAAAAAAGTCATTCGATTTTTCGATTTAAGATCGATTCTTTGATACCGATTCAATCAGTTAATTGATCCCTACGCTGTTTAGAAAATCGATCTTTTTCTAAAGATTGTCCAATCGTAGCTCAGTTACAATACATGCGGAACGATTTTTCGTTCCAGCACGGAAAAATGTAAAAAATATAACATGTATTAATATTTGTCGAGTGTTTTTTCTTTAGCTACACTGCCTCTTTTAATTTATATTGAGCATTTCAAACAGAAGTACTAAATTTCAACTTTGGTATTCAGGTTGCCTAAATAATAAAATTTCATAGATGAGTTCAAGTACATAACAGCCTAACAATTCATCGCTGCAATCCGTCAATATGCTGCTTATATGAATGTGGAATAAAGGAAAGATAATTATCGAGTCTTGTTTTAGGTTCGGTTTTAGGATCGGAATTTACCGTTTTTAGTGTGGATTTCTAACAGTGATGATGTTTCGTTGAATGAGAATGGAATGGCCCTACTGGAAATGTTATTCACTGGCAGCTGGTATACTTTACGGTGGCGGTTCTTTCAGCCAATCTCCACTGCTACCTGGGATAATTATGTTTTGCTCAACTTTGCAATTTTCTCCCGTATATTGATATTGCTTGCCTTTGTTGATTTTCAGGTCGAAATTCGATTTTGTTTCGAAGCAATGTTTGAAGCATTAGTTGTTGTGAGTTGATACTTTGTTATAATTCAAGACATCGAAGCATATTTCCATTGTAAGAAAATATGTTGGATTTTCGATATGCGTGTCGGTTTATAACTCATCTCCATTGGCAAATCTTCCTATTTTCGTTTCTATGTTGAACACTGTATGGGCGGTAAAAAACAGCATACTTTTAGGTTTGCTTTAATATTTCCTATTCGGTATAACGATTAACTTATATCTGTTTGGAAACAGACGCTCTCCTTCAGTGATTGCTGTGGATTGATTTTTAGATTAGTGGAGGGTGGAAAATCAATCATTGTAACTCTTTATTAAAAATTTGTTGTCGTCCTGAAAAGGACGGTTGGGTTCTCGATTCTAGTGCACTTTCATGTCGTTGTTGATTTAAGCCTTCTTCTCGGTTTTCTTGGGTAGCAGAACAGCTTGGATATTGGGCAAGACTCCGCCTTGAGCAATAGTTACACCCGACAGTAGTTTGTTCAATTCTTCGTCATTACGGATAGCCAACTGCAGATGACGTGGGATAATCCTGGTCTTCTTGTTGTCACGAGCGGCATTTCCTGCCAATTCCAATACTTCAGCGGCCAAATATTCCATCACTGCGGCCAGATAAACGGGTGCTCCAGCTCCAACACGTTCGGCATAGTTTCCCTTCCTGAGCAGACGATGAATACGACCCACTGGGAACTGTAAGCCAGCACGATTTGAACGGGACTTCGCCTTTCCCTTAACTTTTCCTCCTTTACCACGTCCAGACATTTTTTGTTATATAATTATGAAATTATTCACGTGCGAAGCGAAACTGTACTGATCAAAGTTTCCGGATAACGAACCCTCTTTTATACCTGCTGAAACAATGTTTGTTTCACTCTCAGACAGAGCTACGAATATAATGAAATGACAACATAAACGAAAGGGGACGGTCATACATTCCACCCTGACCGAGCATAAAACATGATGTTTCCTTTGCTTTCGACATTAGTTCCTCTCGAACAGTAAAAGCGATACAACATAGCAATGGCTCCTAAAACCAGTGGAAAGGCAGCGAAGAAGTCTGGAAAGGCCCAGAAAAGTATTACCAAGACCGACAAGAAAAAGAAGAAGGTCCGCAGGAAGGAAAGCTACGCTATCTACATTTACAAAGTGTTGAAACAAGTCCATCCTGACACGGGTATTTCATCCAAAGCCATGAGTATCATGAACAGCTTTGTGAATGATATTTTCGAACGCATCGCCGCTGAATCATCTCGCTTGGCGCATTACAACAAACGTTCAACGATAACTTCTCGTGAAATTCAAACCGCAGTTCGTTTACTGCTGCCAGGAGAATTGGCCAAACACGCTGTCTCCGAAGGAACCAAAGCCGTCACGAAGTATACCAGCTCCAAGTAACTCCCGAGTCATGTAGCAAAAAAAACAACGGCCCTTTTCAGGGCCACAAATTTGTTTGATAAGTGTGTAGGAAAAGGTTTTCTAATTGTTGATTTGTAGATTTTCGTTGTCATAATGAGTCGCCTCTCGTGTGATTAATTCGAAGGATTCAGAAAAGTCATATCACAAAAGGTATCCGAAATGAGTAGATACAACAATTTCATGTAGTTCGTTTGACGTTACGTTTGGGAATGAAGTGATGATATTGTGCAGAATGTATGATGATGCATATAGTGAATTCAATGATTGACATCCTCATATTCAGTTGCAGATGCTAATTGAAGACTCGGCATCATTATCTGTTCTCAATGCAATTGCACCAAAATTAGAAGAGTTAGCAGTTTAGTGTCGAGAAACTAATCGTAGAGAGGTTTAACAGGATTGATTTTGGTGTTTATACAATAAAGCTATATACATAAAAAAATCATGAAACTGGGAAACCTCGAGCTTTGTACTTTTAAAATGTTATTCAATTTTTATATATGGATAATCTGAGGGTACTTAGAACTAAGTCAGGAACACCGTAAAAAAGGTGTCGTAAAATATGATTCGCTATAATTTTTAGCGTCAATAAAAGAAGATCAGAAGTTCATTTATATTTGATAAGATTCATGTTTCAATATATCGTGCGGCTCCGCCGTATGTAATGTTGAAGATAGAAAACAGTTTTTCAAACTCTTTTCGAATAAATTGGTGGCCCTGAAAAGGGCCGTTTGTTTGAGAATGAGATTTGTCAGAGATCAGTCAGATTTAAGCGCGTTCTCCACGGATACGACGAGCTAATTGGATATCTTTCGGCATAATGGTGACTCGTTTGGCATGGATGGCACACAGATTGGTATCTTCGAATAATCCAACCAGATAAGCTTCACTTGCTTCCTGCAGAGCCATAACAGCCGAGCTCTGGAAGCGAAGATCGGTCTTAAAATCTTGAGCGATCTCACGAACCAAACGTTGGAATGGAAGCTTACGGATCAGTAATTCAGTCGACTTTTGATAACGACGAATCTCACGCAAAGCGACGGTTCCTGGTCGATAACGATGTGGCTTCTTGACTCCTCCGGTAGCTGGAGCACTTTTACGAGCAGCTTTAGTGGCCAACTGTTTGCGAGGAGCCTTTCCTCCGGTGGATTTACGAGCGGTCTGCTTGGTACGAGCCATTGCTTACGATTTCAGTAGAGTTAACGGTTTCAAAGTTGCTGAATGAATGGGATAATTCAACGCTTTTCTTCGCTTTAATACCTCACGTATGTCGTCATTCTACCATACGCATGCACAAAAAGGAAAGGACAAAAGAAGGGGAAGAATAACAAAATGAAGGAAAAGGAGGAAAAATAATTTCCATTCGGGTATAAAAGTGGGTACCCTTAGGGGAAACAGCATCAGTTTCAGTCATCGTTTGAACTCGGAAACAACATAAAATAGTCCAGAAAAATGACTGGCCGTGGTAAAGGAGGAAAGGGACTGGGCAAAGGAGGAGCCAAGCGTCATCGTAAGGTTCTGCGTGATAACATCCAGGGAATCACAAAGCCCGCTATCCGTCGTTTGGCTCGTCGTGGGGGAGTGAAGCGTATTTCCGGTCTCATCTACGAAGAAACTCGTGGTGTGCTGAAAGTATTTCTGGAAAACGTTATCCGAGATGCTGTTACCTATACCGAACACGCCAAACGGAAGACGGTTACCGCAATGGACGTTGTGTACGCTTTGAAACGCCAAGGTCGTACTCTCTATGGTTTCGGAGGTTAAATGATATAATTTGGTGTACGGTTCAACAAAACGGCCCTTTTCAGGGCCACAATATTTCTCCAGTGAAGAGTTCCTTTAAATGTTTTCAAATCATCCATTATTTTTTAATAAGGATTCGTTGCTTGTTCGGTTATATTATTTGTAAATAACGATGTAATTAGACGTTTAACTGAATTCAAATTGATATTCTTTACCCATAGAAGTTTAATATTTCTTGAATGAATGTCTGTGAATTATGAGTACACTGTAAGCCAGTGTTGGGAACATGTCATATTAGAAGGATCGTAATAGTAATAAAGTTAGACCAATACCTGGTACATTGCACGTCGCAGTTTGACGCAGACTTGGTCCAATGATTGTTAAGAGGGGACCCCTAAAAATAATGGATTTTCGTGATTTTTTTTTCGGATGTTACGAATAAAGTAAAGTGTTCGGGTATTTTGATGATTGTTTAAGATATATTTGAAGATGTATTTTCCATTCTTTGAGTGCACGAATACTGATTATGACGCTGTTGACGGCTGGATGCGTAGATGTTGTCTGAAAATCGGTACCTTGTTGGTGGTATCGGTTCTGAAGCAACGAGGTGTCGTAGAACAAATTTTAATGAATATTTTGAAACTTTAAGACAATACTTAAAGCGTTACATAGGGGTTTTTTGAAAATTCGAAAAATTGCCAAAACGGCGGCCATTTTCGTTAAAAATTAGACATTTTTCATGAAAAATCTCTAAATAGCGATTTTTCAAAAATCGAAAAAATGATATATCGAAAAACGGCTATGTAACGCCGATAATTCATTTTTACATGCTGATAAACAATTTCAGCCAGATCGGTCGAGTAGATCCTGAGATATCGACACCACCAGTTGAAATAACATGGTTTCGAGAAAAACGCGCTTTAAAATTCGTACATACCTTAAGGTGACTTCATACTTTTGTGGCTGTAACTTTCCAATGAAATATCAAAATACGATAAATTTTTTTAGGACAACATTTCTGAGGGCATAAACTTCCCAAAAATGCAAGAAACAAAAATTCGATTTTTTCGATTTTCTAGACCGGGGTCCTCCCTTAAACAATCGTAATTCTCATGATGCTATTCGGTATCATCGATTAGCTTTTTCGTTAAAATACCAACATTCTCAGAATTGTTTAATGTTGGATACAAGATGATGATGTGTGAAAATGTATATTAACTGTCATGAAGAAAACATTCGAATTCTTAGAGGTGGAAAACTATTGTTACTCTTTCGTTCCATTGGTTTTGGTAGTCCTGAGAAGGACTGTTTGTTTTTAAATAAGTTTCAAATGAAAAGCACCAGTGCACTTTACTTTTTGGCAGCAGCTTTCTTCGGAGCAGCTTTCTTTGCTGGTGCTGCCTTTTTCGGTTTTGGAGTTTTAGGCTTCTTCGCTGCTGTCTTCGATGCTTTGGTTGGTTTCTGTTTGGAAGCGGCTGCTTTCTTTACGGTTCCAGCCTTTTTGGCGGTTTTGGCGACGACAGCTTTAGCCTTCTTCTGAACCGCTTTTTTTGCTGGTGCTTCCTTCGGCTTTTTGGCAGCAGCAGTTTTAGAAGTGGCTGCCTTTTTGGCGACTTTCTTTTCCCCTGCAGGTTTCTTCCCAGTCGCAGCTTTCTTTGGTTTCTTCTCGCCCGCAGGTGTCTTATCCTTAGGTTTGATTTTGAAGGATCCCGATGCTCCACTTCCTTTGGTTTGCACAAGATTACCTTTCTCGACACCACTCTTCAAAGATTTTTTTATGAAAGTTGAGAGCTTAGCAACATCACACTTGTAATTGGCACCGATATACTTCTTGATGGCCTGAAGAGAAGATCCATTACGTTCCTTTAAGGTCTTGATGGCGGCCAGAACCATTTCGTTCACTGGTGGATGGGTGGCTGGCTTTTTTGGTTTCTTATCCTCTCCTTTAGGAGCACGAGCCTTTTTCGGTGTCTTGGCTGGAGATGCACCAACTGATGCTGCGGGAACGACTTCAGTAGCTGTTTCGGCCATTTTATTCACTGTGTTTCACTGCTATGTTTCAACGAAATGCTGAATTCATTGATGCGCTCGGTGCCGCCGTTTGTGCTCGGAATCGAAAACTGTGTTAGGGAAACTCAAAGCGTTCGTTTAAATTTGCTGTTGAGAAAACATTTCGCGTATTTGTAATTTATGTTTTAAAAAATGTTACTTTTCTTTGTTACAGTCCTCACATGTTTATCAGATACCTTATTTAATATTTACTATGATGTTTGAGCTACCATTTAAGTCCAAGCCGATACTCAATAATTTACGATAAATGCTAATGATATGTATCAGAAGTATCAACACTCTGTCGAAAATGTTCAATTTTCTTACATTGCAAAAGATAAACAGTTATTAAACATAATTCTAATGAAATAGGGACAATTTTTCGATATATGGATACCAGAATTGAATGTTTTTTCCCAACATTACGAAGCATTCTTATCAAAACTTGGGGCAATCGGAGTAGCTAAAGCAATTTTTGATTTCCGTTCGTTATCATAAGAAATATTATCCTTTTACAAGATTATCAATCTTATTTCAATTTATTCATTTGTTGGAATAATATATTTACTGATCCGAGACAAAACACTCAATATTTCATTTTCTGAAATACTTCATGTTTCGACCCAAGGGTTGATTCGTTAGACAAACAGTCTGTCATCACTTGTGTTATCGGTGATATGTTACGACAATCAAATGGTAGTTTTATTCAATATAGTTATTTCAAAGATAAACGTGAACACAATACAAAAATTATATCTAAATAACCCATTATGTAGGGAATTTTTAGTTATTTCACAGTTTGGTGTAAACAGTGGTAGAATAGAAAATACTGTTACCATAAACGAGATCTGCCTTTTTCGATATGCGATTTTTTTCGTTAATTTTTTTTTTTTTTTTTGAAATCATTTATCTTCTTCATAGTTAATAATCATCAATATCAATTCTTATAAAATAATAAATTCAATATTTTTCTCCATTTACGAATTGGTTTTATTTTTCGGACTATCTTATATTACTTTTCGTGATCTGCGGCCAAAATCGAGATTTCATTTTGTCTCTGACTACAAGGTATTTTTGTGTAGACTTTTTTTTTTGAGTATGGTGATGGAATTAAATACACTACCGATAAAAAAAAACATTTGAATGATCAACTAAACCCAATTCCTCTATAAATTATTGGAAAATTACATAATGGATACAGCAGAGTTTAGTTGGGTGATCTCGAAAGCAGACACGGTTTGCTGACGGGCGCCGAACGCGAATAAAGTGTCTTTCTCAAGACAGGTCAGGAAGGAGTTGGAAATAGAGTTTTCTGTGGGATCTTCTCAAGACTAGAGACGAATGAACTTTAAAGTCTCTATAATTCAAGAAGAAGAAGGAGAAGATCATGGATACAGATTGCTATGAGAAAATTTCTTACTGTTCTACATGTAAACATGTTACAAAATAACGAAAATAAGCAAACATACCTTGAAATCAGTGACACATTAGAATACAATGTCCTAAAAATAAAATATCTTGCATATAAAACTAGCACCCAAATAAGGAAAAAGGACTCACTCTAGCAGCGTATTTATTATTTACACCATCAATGTACATGTTAAAGGAATTACTATTGGTGATTGATAAAATAATAAAATAGAAGAAATACTTAAACAAAATTAACTGAACAGTCATTTCAAGAAATTAAGAACATACATTCAAACGCACTACATTATAATAAAATTCACTCCATTACTACATGTACATGTAAATGTTCAGACATAAATATTATAAACATCATAATAATTAGTTTTTGAATGCGTATATTGAATTGATATACCAGTTGGATTTCGTAACTCAAAATCGATAACCCAAAAGGTCAGTTTGTCGATGGTAAAACATGTCTTGGGTCGTGAATCGTTTATATAAAATCATGGAAAATTGAGAGAAAATATGGCGTATTTTATCTCGGGATTGTATGTTCTATATTATTTTCACAAACGGATAAATTGATAGAAGATTGATACTCTTGCCTGAGCTGTGCCTGATGTATCATATGACAACAAATGGAAATCAAAAATTGCTTCAGCTGCTCCGATTACTCCAAAGTAAAGATGAAAATGCTTCGCTGTGTTATTAAGTGAGCACTCGATTCTGGTATCAATAGATCGGGAAAATGTTCCCATTTTATAAAAATGCAGTTTAATAACTGTCTATTTTTTGCAATGTGAGAAATTTGAACATTTTCGACATAGTGTTGATACTTCTGATACATATCATCTGCTTTTATGGAGAATTTTTAGCGCATCGGTTGGGGAATTCAAATTTAGAACAACTTTAAATGGTATATTGAATATCATAGTGAATAATAAGTAGTGCATCTGGTAAAAATATGAAAACAAAACAGAGAAAATTGACATTTCTTAAAGTATGAATTACAAAAACGCAAAATGTTTTTCCAACATAAAACTCAAACGAACACATTGAGTTTCCCTAACACAGATGTCGATTTCAATCATTAGTCGTCAACAAAAAAAAATCAGCATCCCGTCGAACTATAGCAGTGAAACACAGTGAATAAAATGGCCGAAACAGCTACTGAAGTCGTTCCCGCAGCATCAGTTGCTGCATCTCCAGCCAAGACACCGAAAAAGGCTCGTGCTCCTAAAGGAGAGGGTAAGAAACCGAAAAAGTCAGCCACCCATCCACCAGTGAATGAAATGGTTTTAGCCGCCATCAAGACTTTGAAGGAACGTAATGGATCATCTCTTCAGGCGATCAAGAAGTATATCGGTGCCAATTACAAGTGTGACGTTGCTAAGCTCTCAACTTTCATTAAAAAATCTTTGAAGAGTGGTGTCGAGAAAGGTAATCTTGTGCAAACCAAAGGAAGTGGAGCATCAGGATCTTTTAAAATTAAATCAAAGGACAAGAAACCAGAGGGCGAAAAGAAACCTAAGAAAACAACGGCTGCGAAAAAGCCTACTGGAGAGAAGAAAGTCGCCAAAAAGGCAGCTACTTCCAAAACTGCTGCTGACAAAAAACTAAAGGCAGCACCAGCAAAGAAAGCATTTGAGAAGAAGGCTAAAGCAGCCGTCGCAAAGAATGCCAAAAAGGCTGGAACAGTGAAGACAGCAGCCGCTCCCAAACAGAAATCAACCAGACCATCGAAAACAGCAACGAAGAAACCAAAAACTCCCAAACCGAAAAAAGCTACTCCGGCTAAGAAAATCGCTCCGAAAAAACCCGCTACCAAGAAGTAAAGTTTCTCATCGGGAAATTCATTTAAAAACAAACAGTCCTTCTCAGGACTACCAAACACAATGAATCGAAAGAGTAACAATAATTTTCCACCTCTAATAACTCATATATTTTCTTCATGACAGTCAATAAACATTTATTAGATTTATTATTTTATTTCATTCATGTTGACGGGTGCAATTAAAAAAATGAATTTCGGTCACGTCACGGAAATTTTCCAATTTTGAGCGTTTATTGTTTAGTCATTTCTTAACGGAACAATGAGATTTTTGCACAATTTGCAATTTAAACTCTCAAAGATATTCAGAATGAACGTGCAACATATATTATAACGTAATCCTACGTAAACTATGAGGGTCGTGTCTCGGCCACAAGTCTTCCACTTTTTCCAACGAAAAGAGTGATACCGTAATGTATAATTCTTGATAAACGATTTACTAGAATACATTGGCCCAAGTCTCTGTCAAATGACGATTTGTCTTGAAATGTGTTAAGTTTGGACCAAATTCAATTGAAATTATCATAATCGTTCAATGATTACAAGTACATAAGCTTCGCTTGCGATGATTCATCATTCCATGGTGCTACTGACACTCGACCGCAACGGTTATGTTTTAGCGCCATCCTAAAAGAGAATAATAACTATAGAAGTTTTCTCCTACAACCGGATGCATAGCTTTTTTCAAAGCTGTCTTCGGTACTAAATAAAGCGTTTTTTTCAGCAACAGTTGTCCGGACATCAGGAAAGGAGGAAGCAGCCGAGAAGCCCCCAACGGCCATTCAGGAAGTTGGTTCGGTCGGATTGGCCACTTTGACCGGCAGTTTTCACTGCCCCTTGCGTGTCCCGCTGTTTGTGCCCGTCTCATCAGCAACGTTTTTCCTGCCAGTGACGCGCGATTTTGGCGCAATTTCTACTCGTCAATCATCAGCAGCTCAGGAGGTGTGGAGAGAGGTTTTCTTCGCTTCGTCGCTTCGAACCGCTGCGGCGATTGCCCTGCCGTCGGCGGTATCCGGTCCCTTCCCCGCTACCCCACTACCATTTGGTGGTGTATTAGGAGTGGTTCTTCAACACGATCGGTGAGTGACCAAACCTTTCTTAATACCAGGAGTTAGTGAGAGATAGGACGCCCAAAGGGTATAGGTTAAAAATTTTTTTTTTTACTACATATCCCAAATTGATTTTAATTTAACTGACATTTAAAAAGTGATTTTTTCCAAGTGTTTTTAAAAAATAGTGTTTTTCCGCCAAGTGATTTCGGTGTTTGTTCATGTGACTGCGTTGGCATTGTCCCCCGCCGTTACTGTCCTCCGCCGTTTTCGTCCCCCGTCGCACGTCGTAGGGTCTACTTTGGTTAGTGAATATTTTACGACTTTTTCGCCGGCTACACCTGGGTGTAGCTAGGCAACAAAAATGGCTTCCAGTAGTTCCGGACCTCCAGGAGGCCGGGCTACAAACCGTTACCGTGGAAGACCAACCCAACGGACCAGTCCATTTTGGGCTGACCCACTGAGTGGTGATCTTGAAATTTTTCTATTACGGGCCACAGGGGAAGATACCCTCCCCTCGAACCCCTTTCTTGTAAGCAAGACAGTTGCCAAGGCAGGATCCTTAGAAAGTGCAAGACCACAACGAGACGATAAAAACCGAATTCAATATGTACTCTCAGTAAGAGAAAAGGATGTTATCGAAAATTTACTTTCAATTAACAAGCTAATTGATAACACCCCAATAGAAATTATTCACCATCCGACTCTAAATCAACGCAAATGCGTTGTCACCTGTCGTGAAGTTCTAGATTTAAAGGAAGACGAATTGTTAAAAGAACTAGCCGATCAAAAAGTGATCGAGGTAAAGCGTATCACCAGGAAAGAAAATGATTTGATTATAGCCACACCAACATTAATTCTGACCATTCGTGGAACTGTTGTTCCTGAATATATAAATTTTGGATTTCTTCGAGCAGGGACAAGGAATTATTATCCAAACCCCATGCAATGTTTTAAGTGTTACCGCTTTGGGCACACAACAAAACGGTGCAGACGAAATACTCCACTCTGCAAAAACTGTGGAAAAGAACACAAAATAAATATTTCCGGAAACAAAATTTGTAAATCCCCTGAATTTTGCGTCAACTGTAAGGGTGATCATACCTCATCCAACAGGACGTGCCCAATATGGGTAAGAGAAAACAACATAACCAGAATAAGAGTAGATGAGGGAATATCTCACAACGAAGCTAGGAAAAAGTATGACCTCCAGAACAATGGAATAACCTATTCCAGTGTGCTGCAGGACAGACTTAATACCATTCAAACAACAGTAGATGGCTGCACTCAATGCAAATGCCAATGTAATTCCGCTAGACCCAATCAGGATAATAGCCAATCCATTACTTCAGGCAATGAAACGGAAAGCTCGGTAGATGAATCTGAAGAAGATTCCGAAGAATCAGAAGAAGAAGAAATGGAGGTACCAAAGAATATAGAATCTGAAGAGGATAGACAGGATATGCAAACCGAAGAGGAATCAGATAATCCAATGGAATACATTGAAATTAGGAATAAAAATAAAAGGAAAATCTCGAACAAAGGAATATCTTCTGAAGAACATAAGTCTTCTGATGAGGAAAACAAGCAAACCAAAGAAGTCCAACGAAAACGGACAAGGAACGAACAAACAAATCAAATAAATGGAAGAAACAACACACACACACACACCAACAATAAACACCCACATAACAACAATCAACAATCACAAGCTAACACTCTAAACCACTCCACTCCAAATAAAAATAACACTAACACAAATAACACACACACCAGGAAAGTTTCCAGCCCTCCAAAGGGTAATAATAAAAACAAATAAATTATTACTTCTATTACATAATTTTAACCTTTGATCTGCAGCATTTTTATATCAATCAATATTATTTTAGTTAAACCGAACGGCCCGGAGTTGCCGTCCACCTTATTTTTGAGGGAGGTAGGATGGACGGCGGCTCCAGCCCTCGATCTCTTGATACTATTTACCATACTTTGCATAAAATAATTCATAAATCGAAAGACCTGGAGTCACCTTCCGCCTTATTTAAGAGGGATGGGACGGAGGGCGGTCTTCAGGCTTTCACTTATTCATATTATATTTAATCTGATTAATTCTTTAAATAACTTTCATAATCGTAGGACCGGAAACCGACTCTCACCTTATTTTTGAGATGGCAGGGTGAGCGGCGGTTCCTAGTCTAATATTATATTTTCTCTAAAGGCCGGGAGTTGTCCTCCATTTCACTCAGTGGGAGTGATGGCGAAGACTCACGGTTGCAGACACCATAAGGACAGCACTATCGGACGACGCCGTCGAGCAAAAAAGGACCATCTAGTTCCTAAAGGATACAGGTTCATTCGATCAGATCTAATGACAAATTACTATATCTACCTATACTAATAAAACTACGTTTGTTTTCTCTTCTAATTTCAGCAAAAGATGAGCAGGTTTTTTACGCCCTT
This sequence comes from Toxorhynchites rutilus septentrionalis, assembly GCF_029784135.1. Classification (NCBI taxonomy): domain Eukaryota; kingdom Metazoa; phylum Arthropoda; class Insecta; order Diptera; family Culicidae; genus Toxorhynchites; species Toxorhynchites rutilus. The sequence goes on from NW_026599762.1 coordinate 112,809, forward strand.
TTTAGAAGCGAGCTCGTCAAGCACACTAAAAGGGGCTTTTTCCCTGCTCCAATTGTTTGGTTGTGTTTTTGGCCCCAGAGCCGTGTAGGGTGCGGCGATACGACATACGTCCATAGCGGTTACTAAGATTGAGTCGAGCGAGAATAACGAATTTTGCAATAGTTTTTCTTAGTTTTCCTTTAGTTAAATTTCCCGCCCTCAAGGGCAAGAGACGAATGAACTCTCAGAGTTTAAAGTCTCTCTAATTCATTACCATTACCATTACCATTCATCATTCAACGCATAATCCACAGACACAGACATTCAAAAAAGAAAAAAAAATAAAGAAATTATTATCCATAAATTAAATTACATGTCTTATAACATCATAAATAAAATTATCTTGCTAATGAACAATAACTGCTTTGAAAACATTTAAAAGAACTCTTTACATGAGAAATATTGTGGCCCTGAAAAGAGCCGTTTTGTTGAACCGTACACCAAATTATATCATTTAACCTCCGAAACCATAGAGAGTACGACCTTGGCGTTTCAAAGCGTACACAACGTCCATTGCGGTAACCGTCTTCCGTTTGGCGTGTTCGGTATAGGTAACAGCATCTCGGATAACGTTTTCCAGAAATACTTTCAGCACACCACGAGTTTCTTCGTAGATGAGACCGGAAATACGCTTCACTCCCCCACGACGAGCCAAACGACGGATAGCGGGCTTTGTGATTCCCTGGATGTTATCACGCAGAACCTTACGATGACGCTTGGCTCCTCCTTTGCCCAGTCCCTTTCCTCCTTTACCACGGCCAGTCATTTTTCTGGACTATTTTAGATTGTTTTCGAGTTCAAACGATGAATGAAACTGATGCTCTTTGCCTCTAACGGTACCCTCTTTTATACATGAATGAAAATATTTCCTTCTTCTTCATGTTGTCATTCTTCTCTTTTTTGCTTTTTCCTCTTTGTTTCCTATAAAAGCGAGGGAATGCGTTGAACTTTCCCATTCATTCATCAACTTTGAAACCGTTAACTCTACTGAAATCGTAAGCAATGGCTCGTACCAAGCAGACCGCGCGTAAATCCACCGGAGGAAAGGCTCCTCGCAAACAGTTGGCCACTAAAGCTGCTCGTAAAAGTGCTCCAGCTACCGGAGGAGTCAAGAAGCCACATCGTTATCGACCAGGAACCGTCGCTTTGCGTGAAATTCGTCGTTATCAAAAGTCGACTGAATTACTGATTCGTAAGCTTCCATTCCAACGTTTGGTTCGTGAGATCGCTCAGGATTTTAAGACCGATCTTCGCTTCCAGAGCTCGGCTGTTATGGCTCTGCAGGAAGCAAGTGAAGCTTATCTGGTCGGATTATTCGAAGATACCAATCTGTGTGCCATCCATGCCAAACGAGTCACCATTATGCCGAAAGACATTCAATTGGCTCGTCGTATTCGTGGAGAACGCGCCTAAATTTGACCTTCATTCTCAACCAAACGGCCCTTTTCAGGGCCACTAACTTATGCGAAAAGAGTTTGAGTAAGGTGAATGATTTTGGTTTGTCCACTTCTTTGAATGCTCTAGTTAGCGCACCTGTGTCAAATCAGGTATTCAAATGTTTCCAAACATATAAATAAAATTGTCTTTTTCATGATTTACAGTAGTTTTATAGAATATTTTGACGGATTCGTATGTTTTGAAGGTTTACAAAGTCCACCTTCTAATGGTGTCAACGCGCCCTCATTTGAGCTAACTTTTAATCAATCGCCAGATGATAGTTTGGTACGTATTCAGACCTTTTCTGGATTATGACACATACAAATATTGTAAACACCATTTATATCAGATTTATATATCTAAATTATGTAATTGATGCATCTCGATGACCTCAATTTTGATCATGGTTTGTTCGATGCCCTGATGTTGGCAATAAAAAATACAACATCTACTCTGAAATTCGAATTTCTTCATTCAAAAATGGTGATTTCTAAAACCGATTAAACCGGACAATCTTTGAAAAAACATTTAAAAAAATGAACAATTGGAACGCCTTATGGTATTATTAGCAATTAGAGACTGGGGGCTTTCCAACGAACCCAAACTCGTCTTGATTACATGTGTGATTTTCAAAAAGAAAAATCGATTTGCATTATTTGCTAGTTGCGTGAAAACACCCAAAATCGGACAAACCAACATTAAGGTAAATAATGAGTTTTCTAACATTAGTATTACATACGTTGTGACACGATGTAGACAAATATTCCCGAATATGAATGACGCTCTGAGCCTAGCGGTCAATGTTATTCTAGAAGATAACTTTTGATGAAAAACATGTTTCCATACATATGATCAAATCTGAACTATTTCAAAGCTAACGAACTAATTTTAGTTGTGCACAATGTTTGCTTGTACTCTACGTTCTCTGAATAACCAGTTAGGATTATTGAGTAATGTTTTCTGAGTACAAAGTTCAAATTTTGTTTCGAGGGGTCTTTCATTTATTTTTATTATTTTGACTGATGTTTTGATAAATCCTGCCAAACTTCTCATCGATTCGTTTATCTTGGTGTAGATAGTTGTTAACTCTTTTAATTTTACTGCAATTTCATTTGGGACAGATCATGTTGGGTCTTGAATTAGAATCTACAAAACACAAGAGTTGGCAATTGAATATTGGATGCTCAATTGTTGAATTCACTTATTGCACTATGAATTCTGTATAAAATCATCATGTAAGTCTCGAAATGTGCTTTACAAACTTCTCAATAAGTTGTATTAATTTAAATCATGACGTCGAGTCATTTCGGATACTTTTTGTGATGAAACTCATACGAGAGGGGAATCATTATCAATCGAATCAAACTACTAGAGAACTTTTTTCCCAAACTCTTGTCAAACAGATTTGTGGCCCTGAAAAGGGCCGTTGATTTTATGCTACATCACTCGGGATTTACTTGGAGCTGGTATACTTCGTGACGGCCTTGGTTCCTTCGGAGACAGCGTGTTTGGCCAATTCTCCTGGCAGCAGTAAACGAACTGCGGTTTGAATTTCACGAGAAGTTATCGTTGAACGTTTGTTGTAATGCGCCAAGCGAGATGATTCAGCGGCGATGCGTTCGAAAATATCATTCACAAAGCTGTTCATGATACTCATGGCTTTGGATGAAATACCCGTGTCAGGATGGACTTGTTTCAACACTTTGTAAATGTAGATAGCGTAGCTTTCCTTCCTGCGGACCTTCTTCTTTTTCTTGTCGGTCTTGGTAATACTTTTCTGGGCCTTTCCGGACTTCTTCGCTGCCTTTCCACTGGTTTTAGGAGCCATTGCTATGTTGTACCGCTTTTACTGTTCGAGAGGAACTAATGTCGAAAGCAAAGGAAACATCACGTTTTGTGCTCAGTCAGGGTAGAATGTATGACCGTCCCCTTTCGTTTATGTTGTCATTTCATTATATTCGTAGCACCGGCTGAATGGAAGACTAATAATGGTAGAGTAGGTATAAAAGAGGGTTCGCTTTCCGAAAATTTTCATCAGTACAGTTTCGCTCTGCTCGTGAATAATTTCATAATTATATAACAAAAAATGTCTGGACGTGGTAAAGGAGGAAAAGTAAAGGGGAAGGCAAAGTCCCGTTCAAATCGTGCTGGATTGCAGTTCCCAGTGGGTCGTATTCATCGTCTGCTCAGGAAGGGAAACTATGCCGAACGTGTTGGAGCTGGAGCACCCGTTTACCTGGCCGCAGTGATGGAATATTTGGCCGCTGAAGTGTTGGAATTGGCAGGAAATGCCGCTCGTGACAACAAGAAGACCAGAATTATCCCACGTCATCTGCAGTTGGCTATCCGTAATGACGAAGAATTGAATAAGCTGCTGTCGGGTGTAACTATTGCTCAAGGCGGAGTTTTGCCCAACATCCAAGCTGTTCTACTGCCCAAAAAGACCGAGAAGAAAGCTTAAATAAACAACGAATTCGAATTACATGAAAACCGAGAACCCAACCGTCCTTTTCAGGACGACAAAACATTCTTAACTAAGAGTAACAATATTTTTTTTGCCTACGATTTGCCATTTGTTTCGATCAAATCCAATCCTCAGTTACAGTGTACATTAAGATTAGGAAAGCATTTGTTTCAAAAACGATATGAGTACATCGTTACACTAATTTGAAATCTTAATCTAAGCTCAGACGGCATAACGCGGCGAGGAATGTGTCCAGATGAAACCGAATATAGGGACATGAAATCAACACTGGCAAACAGTATTAATTACACAAGCGAAATTTTGTTGGGTAAAACATGATGATCTCACGCAGGTAGTCGAGCTGGCCCAAAGGAACCAAATTTACAGAGGGTATACCAGCTGCCAGAAAAAAAAACATTTCCGTCCATATGTACATATCATTTGTAATTTAGGCATAAACGACCTCTTAGTAGGAAGCAACAAAAAAAAGTAAAAAGGTAGCAAAATCCAGAAGTGCTGCTTTTTTTAAAGAGAAAGGAAAGGGGAATGGATACATAGATAAATGTAGTTGGCTAAATAAAATCATTAGTAATTCTTGATGAGACATCGCAAACTGGTACGCTTGAGTGTACTCTTTCGTACCTCTCAATCGGAAGCCAGCTTAGTCCTTTCAGTTTTTTCATGTTAAACCCTTTAAACCTGCCCTTCGTCGAAACTCTGGGGACAATAGAGTGTCGCCATGTTTCAAGTGATCTCCTCTCTCCACTCTTTCGTTCAGCGGTATCAATACCAGTATCATTAAATGTTAGCTGTAACCCAACACACATAAGTAGCTTCATAGCTATTGATGTCCTGGCATTGATATCGTTGGATTCGATAAGACATAAATATGTTTTTCACCCGACAATGCAATATGAGGGGCTTAGAATGAAAGGCGTGTAAGTGATTTGATCGATTTCTCTACTTCTACTCTCTCTCTTTTTTGGTCATAGCTTAGCTGCAAATACATTCCCAGCTGTATTTGACAATGTGGAAGATAGGTCAGAACCTCACATATCAGATTCTATAGCAAACTTAAATTGGAACGTTTTTGCAATTGAGTTATTAACTAAAGAAAAAGTTGATGAAGAGAAATCGATCAAGTCACTTACACCCCTTGCATTCTAAGCCTCTCATATGTCATAATTCAGCTCGCGCAATTTTTCATATTTTCTGTTGAGACTCAGCCTAGGTTCCATCAAAGTTCAAACAGAGAAAAAAAAACACATTTTTCTATTTTCACAAACATTTCGATAATGGTTATCATGATAACACGTATACGCAATAGGCCCAACAATGGATTGAAAGCAACGAAAAACCATTATTTGAATTTTATGTGAATATCCAGAATTGAGATTGCAAATTAATTGAAAGTGGATATAAAGTGCCCTGTGTCTCTATCACTTCAAAATTAGATTAGGTTGAAGTAACGATCCTAATAGATATTGTGATCGCTTAGTTCACGTGAATATTGCATGGTTTCTATGCGTGTGAACAACTCTGGCATGAATGTTTGACTTTCGTATAGTTATTCGCTAAATATAATGGTCATACATATACACACTTGTGAAAGAATTTCACTTGTGGAAGAATTGTAAACGGTAAACTATAAACTAATCGGTGGCTTATGGTAACTTTTAACAGTTACAGTTTCGGGGATATTTTTTTATAAAAATGGACAATATCTACAAGAAAACAAGAAAAAGAAAAGGAAGTTTTTAGAAATCCTTTTATAAAAGATTGTATATATATGCCCCATCTAGAAAAAGGCATTAATTCTTAGTTTACCAAGAATTAAGAGACAATAAATATTAGAAATATGCAAACTCTATATTCCAGCACCTTTATCATCTGGTAATTATCTAGAATACGTTATACATTCTTCTCCTTCTCATTCTTCTCACCGAAAAAAATATGTTTACTTCGAGCATGCAGTTATACTATGTTCCGATTCTTACTCCAGTGAAACCACAATCGATTAATACGTTTTTATGTTATTTTTTAGCTCTTTATACTTCCATGAATTATATTCAGTTGCTTACTTTTAATTAATAAAATTTGAATTTTATTAATTGAATTAGAACGAAGATAACATATTTTTAGGAGTTTTTTCATTCAATCATACTCTCTTCTTCAAATAAATGCCAATAAAGCCTGAAAAATACACAATGGCAACGTGTTATGATTTTGCACGCGAGTATAGGAGGGTTAAAGAGACTTTGGACTGTTCATTCGCCTCTAATAAAAAAAAAACACATACAAAGTTGAGGTGTTTCGCATGTAAACTCGACCGTATTATCCTACTACGAGATGCTACGAGTACAGTCATCTTCGAATACATTGCCCCAATCTAAAACGATGCTATAATTGTTTCAATAAACACGAAGAAGTACCTAGGAGTCACAATTCTGCCGAAATTGGGGTGGAAGTCATTGACCCAGTAGCCGACACTGTGAAATTGTAGTGCGCCGTATGAACCGAAATCAGTATATCGTGTAAATTTTTGAATGAATTGATCGACGTCAATGTAGGAAATAATGTTGCCGAATGTCTACATTTTGTTTTCTGCTGATCTAGAAATTCATTTGTTGATCTGTTAGCAATCACAATTTTATTCTTACAATACGATTTCTACGTTCAATTTATTTTACAATACGAAGATCTATTGTCCTATTCCTGTCATCCTGCACCTGCTCCCACGGCACGTATTACCCATAATTTGCTACACCGTACCTCCACCTAGCCTTGAGCTGATCTTTATCCCTAGCAAAAAATGGTTTGGTTTTTGATTATAGAGATTTCAAACTTTTCAGTTCTTTCGTCTCTAGCCTTGAGAAAGCATCTTGGAAAAACTTTACTCTACTCCTGCACTAATGAGCAAAAAATTAATTTGACAAGCTGCTGTCTCGCGTGTACGCAACTACTCCCAGTGGATCACGCCATGACGATTCCAAAATACGCAAAAAGTTTCAAAAAAAACTATTACCAAACATGTTTTCATTTTATCCGGCTACTTATAACTCACCCGTTCGGGTAAAGCTCTGTATCAGAGATGCCAGATGTGAAGACCTTCATTTAATTTAAAGGCGTTTCGAACACATTCTAAGGTATAACCAGAAGCATTCCGGCCCTTTCCATCCGTTCAGCAATAGTGAGAAGCATTTTACGCACGATACATTGAATTGATACGGCGCGCTGTGATTTTCTTTTCTGCGAATTACGCATCGTCGGTTTCTGGTCAATGACTTCTACTATAATTTCGACAGAAGGGTTCCTCCTCGATTGCTCTTCGTGTCCATTGATCCAATTACGCTCTCTCACGCAACATCCGAACCAGATTGCGAGAGAGGCTAGCTAAAGAAAACAAAACCGAAGTTTTTTGCTATAGAGTATTAGTAGCAAACGCGGAGATCACCAACACAAAATCAATCGAGAGAGATCCACGAATACTTCAGATGAAGAGAAGTTGTTACACCACCACCAAGAACGGTCGCTTATACCGTCCCGCTCGCAATAAGAGCATTATTTTGCGCTGGCTGAATTTAACTAAGAACCAACCAATTTGTAATAATTTGGATAGCGTTTCTCGTGGATGCGGCTGATATAGTTTAAATGGTAGTGTTGTACGGTGTAGGAGGCCACCGTCTAGTTTGGTCAATTCCGGATAACTGGGGTTGCTGTCAAGTTGAATAAAAAGTTGATTACATGCTGCTGTGTTAGTGTTGTGCGAGTTCGATGGCCTGGGAACAAAATTATGAAAAATATTGTGTAATTGCACAAGTGCATTTCTGAAGTTGCCGGTAGTGTCGCGGATTTTTGATAACGTGGTTATTTCCCGCGTCATCCAGTTCAGTTTTCCGGTCAGTCTCAGTCTCAGCAAACACAAGCGCTTAAAAAGGCTACTGACAGTTAGTAACAGAAATATACTGCCAAGTCGTATATATCGCAGTGATAATATTACGTAATATAATAAAATCCATGTAATTTTCCCGTGTTTGATGAAATAAGAGTGCTATGACAACACAGAGCATGAAAGGAAAAGGCTTCCATTTTGTCAGTGAAGGAAGCAGCGCGAAGAACGGAGGGTGGTTTTGAAGCTAATCAAAGAGCTCCAGCACCATGTTTAAAGGTAAGTGAGCATATTCTATACATATAGTGGTAGTGGGTGCAAATTGGTCATAGGGGGCAAAGTGGTCACCTGCTTGTTTGGTAGTATAACTATTGACTATAGATGCCGTATTGATAGTCACCTTAAGTTTGGAGAAATTAATTACTTTTGAGCCACCCTGTACTTCAGTAGAGCTGTCGCATGTTACAATATAAATAAAAACAGAAATTGCTCTCTCGATAGCCATTAGGCCGTAGTTTTGTGCGCATGGTATCTAAGGAATTTCTCGTGAAATTTAGTTTATTCAATCTGATATATTGGACAAATCATCAGTTTGGACGCCTGTTCACATATTCTAGGAGAGGTGAACACATATTTTGTTTAATCTCTGCGATTAATTAGCATTAGAATTTACTTTGATGTTTGGGGCAAAGTACAATACAATGTTTTGTTTACTAAAGCTGATATACCACACCGCATTCTGCTCTTATAAAGGATCCTTTTGTGGGTTTGACCCTGGATAAATATGCCACTCCAACTAAACCAAGCCTAGTTATGCGGAACGTTATGTGTTTCTTACTATGTTTTTGTATGCATGAGAAAATTTAAATTGAGACTCTAGGTGAATAGGCCAAGCTTATTTCAAACAAGTACCTACTATATCAAATGTGATTTCAATTGTGATTTGATTGATTTCAATGTGAAATTTGAACGAAAAAATCGCATAAATCTATCCCATTTATTTAGATATGTGCGAGCGCCCACTTTGTCCCCACCAGGTAACCACTTTACCTCCAAGCAAAAAAAAAGTTCGATTTTTCACCTTTTTTCTATTGATGAAAAGTGTACTATTTTGAATTTTAATAGTAAAAGCCGTTTGCTATCTTGAACAACAATGAGTTGAACTATAATATTCTTCGAGAAACGGGAATTGAATCGATATGTGGACGCTGGGAATGGACATATTCCTTAGGGTGACCACTATGCCCCCACTTCCCTTACAGCCATTTCATGCCAAACCGATATAGTGGTTCTCAGATTTTCGTGGAAAGTGGAAATTTTGTTTTTTTGTCGCAAACCATTAGACCCGTATTTTTTTTTTTTTTTTTTGTAAGGGTGACTATTTCCATTTGTAGGGTGGTCCGAAAATTCAAATTTTTCCACTTATTTCAAAGACTTACTTCTTGAAAAATTCATAACTACTGAGCCGATTTAGATGATCGACATATCTACTTATAGCTGATCTTTTTTGAAAAAATACCAGAGTTGCATAAAATTTGACTTTTGGCTTCGTTATTATTAATTGTATTTGTGTTTTATAGTTTTCATGGTCTCGGGACCAATGGCGCTATATTTATATATATTTTTTTTTCGTGAAAGCTAAGAATTTTTTACAGAACATATCTCGAAACCAGAGAGGAGTTTTTTTTTGTTTTTAAGCTATGATTTTTCAAAGCTAACCGTTATTATTCATTGTATTCATTTTTTATAGCTTACATGGTTTCGGTACCAATGGCGCTATATTTTTTTATATTTTCTCTTGAAAGCTGAGTTTTTTTTTACATAACATATCCAAAATTCAGAGAGGAGTTTTTTTAGTTTTTGAGTTATGATTTTTGAAAGTTAACATGTTTTTGGGCAGGTAGCTTAATGAGTAGAAAATAGGAATAAGTATAGTAATCGGTAGATATTAAGGACAATGAAAAACATGTATCAGGTAAAGGTATCTCAGGTAAATGCAAAAAATGTAGAGACGACAAGTTATAAAGCAATAGAAAGAAAACTTAAAACCCGTTATAATCATTTGAAGCAATTTTCCGCAAAAACTCAGTTATATCATAGTTTTAGACCGAAAAATGAAAACTATACTATCGTAAAACGATTCTCGTTCTCGGAAGAAGAACATTCTGTGAAACTGTAAAAGAAAATTTAAGCATGCTTTATGCCTAGAATAAAAAATATGAAAAATATAACAGATGAATTTTAATTCCTACCCACTCGTCGCCTCTACATTTTTTGCATTTTAAGAAAAGACGACACTTATAGAATAACTACATAAATTGGAAAAAAGTCATTCGATTTTTCGATTTAAGATCGATTCTTTGATACCGATTCAATCAGTTAATTGATCCCTACGCTGTTTAGAAAATCGATCTTTTTCTAAAGATTGTCCAATCGTAGCTCAGTTACAATACATGCGGAACGATTTTTCGTTCCAGCACGGAAAAATGTAAAAAATATAACATGTATTAATATTTGTCGAGTGTTTTTTCTTTAGCTACACTGCCTCTTTTAATTTATATTGAGCATTTCAAACAGAAGTACTAAATTTCAACTTTGGTATTCAGGTTGCCTAAATAATAAAATTTCATAGATGAGTTCAAGTACATAACAGCCTAACAATTCATCGCTGCAATCCGTCAATATGCTGCTTATATGAATGTGGAATAAAGGAAAGATAATTATCGAGTCTTGTTTTAGGTTCGGTTTTAGGATCGGAATTTACCGTTTTTAGTGTGGATTTCTAACAGTGATGATGTTTCGTTGAATGAGAATGGAATGGCCCTACTGGAAATGTTATTCACTGGCAGCTGGTATACTTTACGGTGGCGGTTCTTTCAGCCAATCTCCACTGCTACCTGGGATAATTATGTTTTGCTCAACTTTGCAATTTTCTCCCGTATATTGATATTGCTTGCCTTTGTTGATTTTCAGGTCGAAATTCGATTTTGTTTCGAAGCAATGTTTGAAGCATTAGTTGTTGTGAGTTGATACTTTGTTATAATTCAAGACATCGAAGCATATTTCCATTGTAAGAAAATATGTTGGATTTTCGATATGCGTGTCGGTTTATAACTCATCTCCATTGGCAAATCTTCCTATTTTCGTTTCTATGTTGAACACTGTATGGGCGGTAAAAAACAGCATACTTTTAGGTTTGCTTTAATATTTCCTATTCGGTATAACGATTAACTTATATCTGTTTGGAAACAGACGCTCTCCTTCAGTGATTGCTGTGGATTGATTTTTAGATTAGTGGAGGGTGGAAAATCAATCATTGTAACTCTTTATTAAAAATTTGTTGTCGTCCTGAAAAGGACGGTTGGGTTCTCGATTCTAGTGCACTTTCATGTCGTTGTTGATTTAAGCCTTCTTCTCGGTTTTCTTGGGTAGCAGAACAGCTTGGATATTGGGCAAGACTCCGCCTTGAGCAATAGTTACACCCGACAGTAGTTTGTTCAATTCTTCGTCATTACGGATAGCCAACTGCAGATGACGTGGGATAATCCTGGTCTTCTTGTTGTCACGAGCGGCATTTCCTGCCAATTCCAATACTTCAGCGGCCAAATATTCCATCACTGCGGCCAGATAAACGGGTGCTCCAGCTCCAACACGTTCGGCATAGTTTCCCTTCCTGAGCAGACGATGAATACGACCCACTGGGAACTGTAAGCCAGCACGATTTGAACGGGACTTCGCCTTTCCCTTAACTTTTCCTCCTTTACCACGTCCAGACATTTTTTGTTATATAATTATGAAATTATTCACGTGCGAAGCGAAACTGTACTGATCAAAGTTTCCGGATAACGAACCCTCTTTTATACCTGCTGAAACAATGTTTGTTTCACTCTCAGACAGAGCTACGAATATAATGAAATGACAACATAAACGAAAGGGGACGGTCATACATTCCACCCTGACCGAGCATAAAACATGATGTTTCCTTTGCTTTCGACATTAGTTCCTCTCGAACAGTAAAAGCGATACAACATAGCAATGGCTCCTAAAACCAGTGGAAAGGCAGCGAAGAAGTCTGGAAAGGCCCAGAAAAGTATTACCAAGACCGACAAGAAAAAGAAGAAGGTCCGCAGGAAGGAAAGCTACGCTATCTACATTTACAAAGTGTTGAAACAAGTCCATCCTGACACGGGTATTTCATCCAAAGCCATGAGTATCATGAACAGCTTTGTGAATGATATTTTCGAACGCATCGCCGCTGAATCATCTCGCTTGGCGCATTACAACAAACGTTCAACGATAACTTCTCGTGAAATTCAAACCGCAGTTCGTTTACTGCTGCCAGGAGAATTGGCCAAACACGCTGTCTCCGAAGGAACCAAAGCCGTCACGAAGTATACCAGCTCCAAGTAACTCCCGAGTCATGTAGCAAAAAAAACAACGGCCCTTTTCAGGGCCACAAATTTGTTTGATAAGTGTGTAGGAAAAGGTTTTCTAATTGTTGATTTGTAGATTTTCGTTGTCATAATGAGTCGCCTCTCGTGTGATTAATTCGAAGGATTCAGAAAAGTCATATCACAAAAGGTATCCGAAATGAGTAGATACAACAATTTCATGTAGTTCGTTTGACGTTACGTTTGGGAATGAAGTGATGATATTGTGCAGAATGTATGATGATGCATATAGTGAATTCAATGATTGACATCCTCATATTCAGTTGCAGATGCTAATTGAAGACTCGGCATCATTATCTGTTCTCAATGCAATTGCACCAAAATTAGAAGAGTTAGCAGTTTAGTGTCGAGAAACTAATCGTAGAGAGGTTTAACAGGATTGATTTTGGTGTTTATACAATAAAGCTATATACATAAAAAAATCATGAAACTGGGAAACCTCGAGCTTTGTACTTTTAAAATGTTATTCAATTTTTATATATGGATAATCTGAGGGTACTTAGAACTAAGTCAGGAACACCGTAAAAAAGGTGTCGTAAAATATGATTCGCTATAATTTTTAGCGTCAATAAAAGAAGATCAGAAGTTCATTTATATTTGATAAGATTCATGTTTCAATATATCGTGCGGCTCCGCCGTATATAATGTTGAAGATAGAAAACAGTTTTTCAAACTCTTTTCGAATAAATTGGTGGCCCTGAAAAGGGCCGTTTGTTTGAGAATGAGATTTGTCAGAGATCAGTCAGATTTAAGCGCGTTCTCCACGGATACGACGAGCTAATTGGATATCTTTCGGCATAATGGTGACTCGTTTGGCATGGATGGCACACAGATTGGTATCTTCGAATAATCCAACCAGATAAGCTTCACTTGCTTCCTGCAGAGCCATAACAGCCGAGCTCTGGAAGCGAAGATCGGTCTTAAAATCTTGAGCGATCTCACGAACCAAACGTTGGAATGGAAGCTTACGGATCAGTAATTCAGTCGACTTTTGATAACGACGAATCTCACGCAAAGCGACGGTTCCTGGTCGATAACGATGTGGCTTCTTGACTCCTCCGGTAGCTGGAGCACTTTTACGAGCAGCTTTAGTGGCCAACTGTTTGCGAGGAGCCTTTCCTCCGGTGGATTTACGAGCGGTCTGCTTGGTACGAGCCATTGCTTACGATTTCAGTAGAGTTAACGGTTTCAAAGTTGCTGAATGAATGGGATAATTCAACGCTTTTCTTCGCTTTAATACCTCACGTATGTCGTCATTCTACCATACGCATGCACAAAAAGGAAAGGACAAAAGAAGGGGAAGAATAACAAAATGAAGGAAAAGGAGGAAAAATAATTTCCATTCGGGTATAAAAGTGGGTACCCTTAGGGGAAACAGCATCAGTTTCAGTCATCGTTTGAACTCGGAAACAACATAAAATAGTCCAGAAAAATGACTGGCCGTGGTAAAGGAGGAAAGGGACTGGGCAAAGGAGGAGCCAAGCGTCATCGTAAGGTTCTGCGTGATAACATCCAGGGAATCACAAAGCCCGCTATCCGTCGTTTGGCTCGTCGTGGGGGAGTGAAGCGTATTTCCGGTCTCATCTACGAAGAAACTCGTGGTGTGCTGAAAGTATTTCTGGAAAACGTTATCCGAGATGCTGTTACCTATACCGAACACGCCAAACGGAAGACGGTTACCGCAATGGACGTTGTGTACGCTTTGAAACGCCAAGGTCGTACTCTCTATGGTTTCGGAGGTTAAATGATATAATTTGGTGTACGGTTCAACAAAACGGCCCTTTTCAGGGCCACAATATTTCTCCAGTGAAGAGTTCCTTTAAATGTTTTCAAATCATCCATTATTTTTTAATAAGGATTCGTTGCTTGTTCGGTTATATTATTTGTAAATAACGATGTAATTAGACGTTTAACTGAATTCAAATTGATGTTCTTTACCCATAGAAGTTTAATATTTCTTGAATGAATGTCTGTGAATTATGAGTACACTGTAAGCCAGTGTTGGGAACATGTCATATTAGAAGGATCGTAATAGTAATAAAGTTAGACCAATACCTGGTACATTGCACGTCGCAGTTTGACGCAGACTTGGTCCAATGATTGTTAAGAGGGGACCCCTAAAAATAATGGATTTTCGTGATTTTTTTTTCGGATGTTACGAATAAAGTAAAGTGTTCGGGTATTTTGATGATTGTTTAAGATATATTTGAAGATGTATTTTCCATTCTTTGAGTGCACGAATACTGATTATGACGCTGTTGACGGCTGGATGCGTAGATGTTGTCTGAAAATCGGTACCTTGTTGGTGGTATCGGTTCTGAAGCAACGAGGTGTCGTAGAACAAATTTTAATGAATATTTTGAAACTTTAAGACAATACTTAAAGCGTTACATAGGGGTTTTTTGAAAATTCGAAAAATTGCCAAAACGGCGGCCATTTTCGTTAAAAATTAGACATTTTTCATGAAAAATCTCTAAATAGCGATTTTTCAAAAATCGAAAAAATGATATATCGAAAAACGGCTATGTAACGCCGATAATTCATTTTTACATGCTGATAAACAATTTCAGCCAGATCGGTCGAGTAGATCCTGAGATATCGACACCACCAGTTGAAATAACATGGTTTCGAGAAAAACGCGCTTTAAAATTCGTACATACCTTAAGGTGACTTCATACTTTTGTGGCTGTAACTTTCCAATGAAATATCAAAATACGATAAATTTTTTTAGGACAACATTTCTGAGGGCATAAACTTCCCAAAAATGCAAGAAACAAAAATTCGATTTTTTCGATTTTCTAGACCGGGGTCCTCCCTTAAACAATCGTAATTCTCATGATGCTATTCGGTATCATCGATTAGCTTTTTCGTTAAAATACCAACATTCTCAGAATTGTTTAATGTTGGATACAAGATGATGATGTGTGAAAATGTATATTAACTGTCATGAAGAAAACATTCGAATTCTTAGAGGTGGAAAACTATTGTTACTCTTTCGTTCCATTGGTTTTGGTAGTCCTGAGAAGGACTGTTTGTTTTTAAATAAGTTTCAAATGAAAAGCACCAGTGCACTTTACTTTTTGGCAGCAGCTTTCTTCGGAGCAGCTTTCTTTGCTGGTGCTGCCTTTTTCGGTTTTGGAGTTTTAGGCTTCTTCGCTGCTGTCTTCGATGCTTTGGTTGGTTTCTGTTTGGAAGCGGCTGCTTTCTTTACGGTTCCAGCCTTTTTGGCGGTTTTGGCGACGACAGCTTTAGCCTTCTTCTGAACCGCTTTTTTTGCTGGTGCTTCCTTCGGCTTTTTGGCAGCAGCAGTTTTAGAAGTGGCTGCCTTTTTGGCGACTTTCTTTTCCCCTGCAGGTTTCTTCCCAGTCGCAGCTTTCTTTGGTTTCTTCTCGCCCGCAGGTGTCTTATCCTTAGGTTTGATTTTGAAGGATCCCGATGCTCCACTTCCTTTGGTTTGCACAAGATTACCTTTCTCGACACCACTCTTCAAAGATTTTTTTATGAAAGTTGAGAGCTTAGCAACATCACACTTGTAATTGGCACCGATATACTTCTTGATGGCCTGAAGAGAAGATCCATTACGTTCCTTTAAGGTCTTGATGGCGGCCAGAACCATTTCGTTCACTGGTGGATGGGTGGCTGGCTTTTTTGGTTTCTTATCCTCTCCTTTAGGAGCACGAGCCTTTTTCGGTGTCTTGGCTGGAGATGCACCAACTGATGCTGCGGGAACGACTTCAGTAGCTGTTTCGGCCATTTTATTCACTGTGTTTCACTGCTATGTTTCAACGAAATGCTGAATTCATTGATGCGCTCGGTGCCGCCGTTTGTGCTCGGAATCGAAAACTGTGTTAGGGAAACTCAAAGCGTTCGTTTAAATTTGCTGTTGAGAAAACATTTCGCGTATTTGTAATTTATGTTTTAAAAAATGTTACTTTTCTTTGTTACAGTCCTCACATGTTTATCAGATACCTTATTTAATATTTACTATGATGTTTGAGCTACCATTTAAGTCCAAGCCGATACTCAATAATTTACGATAAATGCTAATGATATGTATCAGAAGTATCAACACTCTGTCGAAAATGTTCAATTTTCTTACATTGCAAAAGATAAACAGTTATTAAACATAATTCTAATGAAATAGGGACAATTTTTCGATATATGGATACCAGAATTGAATGTTTTTTCCCAACATTACGAAGCATTCTTATCAAAACTTGGGGCAATCGGAGTAGCTAAAGCAATTTTTGATTTCCGTTCGTTATCATAAGAAATATTATCCTTTTACAAGATTATCAATCTTATTTCAATTTATTCATTTGTTGGAATAATATATTTACTGATCCGAGACAAAACACTCAATATTTCATTTTCTGAAATACTTCATGTTTCGACCCAAGGGTTGATTCGTTAGACAAACAGTCTGTCATCACTTGTGTTATCGGTGATATGTTACGACAATCAAATGGTAGTTTTATTCAATATAGTTATTTCAAAGATAAACGTGAACACAATACAAAAATTATATCTAAATAACCCATTATGTAGGGAATTTTTAGTTATTTCACAGTTTGGTGTAAACAGTGGTAGAATAGAAAATACTGTTACCATAAACGAGATCTGCCTTTTTCGATATGCGATTTTTTTCGTTAATTTTTTTTTTTTTTTTTGAAATCATTTATCTTCTTCATAGTTAATAATCATCAATATCAATTCTTATAAAATAATAAATTCAATATTTTTCTCCATTTACGAATTGGTTTTATTTTTCGGACTATCTTATATTACTTTTCGTGATCTGCGGCCAAAATCGAGATTTCATTTTGTCTCTGACTACAAGGTATTTTTGTGTAGACTTTTTTTTTTGAGTATGGTGATGGAATTAAATACACTACCGATAAAAAAAAACATTTGAATGATCAACTAAACCCAATTCCTCTATAAATTATTGGAAAATTACATAATGGATACAGCAGAGTTTAGTTGGGTGATCTCGAAAGCAGACACGGTTTGCTGACGGGCGCCGAACGCGAATAAAGTGTCTTTCTCAAGACAGGTCAGGAAGGAGTTGGAAATAGAGTTTTCTGTGGGATCTTCTCAAGACTAGAGACGAATGAACTTTAAAGTCTCTATAATTCAAGAAGAAGAAGGAGAAGATCATGGATACAGATTGCTATGAGAAAATTTCTTACTGTTCTACATGTAAACATGTTACAAAATAACGAAAATAAGCAAACATACCTTGAAATCAGTGACACATTAGAATACAATGTCCTAAAAATAAAATATCTTGCATATAAAACTAGCACCCAAATAAGGAAAAAGGACTCACTCTAGCAGCGTATTTATTATTTACACCATCAATGTACATGTTAAAGGAATTACTATTGGTGATTGATAAAATAATAAAATAGAAGAAATACTTAAACAAAATTAACTGAACAGTCATTTCAAGAAATTAAGAACATACATTCAAACGCACTACATTATAATAAAATTCACTCCATTACTACATGTACATGTAAATGTTCAGACATAAATATTATAAACATCATAATAATTAGTTTTTGAATGCGTATATTGAATTGATATACCAGTTGGATTTCGTAACTCAAAATCGATAACCCAAAAGGTCAGTTTGTCGATGGTAAAACATGTCTTGGGTCGTGAATCGTTTATATAAAATCATGGAAAATTGAGAGAAAATATGGCGTATTTTATCTCGGGATTGTATGTTCTATATTATTTTCACAAACGGATAAATTGATAGAAGATTGATACTCTTGCCTGAGCTGTGCCTGATGTATCATATGACAACAAATGGAAATCAAAAATTGCTTCAGCTGCTCCGATTACTCCAAAGTAAAGATGAAAATGCTTCGCTGTGTTATTAAGTGAGCACTCGATTCTGGTATCAATAGATCGGGAAAATGTTCCCATTTTATAAAAATGCAGTTTAATAACTGTCTATTTTTTGCAATGTGAGAAATTTGAACATTTTCGACATAGTGTTGATACTTCTGATACATATCATCTGCTTTTATGGAGAATTTTTAGCGCATCGGTTGGGGAATTCAAATTTAGAACAACTTTAAATGGTATATTGAATATCATAGTGAATAATAAGTAGTGCATCTGGTAAAAATATGAAAACAAAACAGAGAAAATTGACATTTCTTAAAGTATGAATTACAAAAACGCAAAATGTTTTTCCAACATAAAACTCAAACGAACACATTGAGTTTCCCTAACACAGATGTCGATTTCAATCATTAGTCGTCAACAAAAAAAAATCAGCATCCCGTCGAACTATAGCAGTGAAACACAGTGAATAAAATGGCCGAAACAGCTACTGAAGTCGTTCCCGCAGCATCAGTTGCTGCATCTCCAGCCAAGACACCGAAAAAGGCTCGTGCTCCTAAAGGAGAGGGTAAGAAACCGAAAAAGTCAGCCACCCATCCACCAGTGAATGAAATGGTTTTAGCCGCCATCAAGACTTTGAAGGAACGTAATGGATCATCTCTTCAGGCGATCAAGAAGTATATCGGTGCCAATTACAAGTGTGACGTTGCTAAGCTCTCAACTTTCATTAAAAAATCTTTGAAGAGTGGTGTCGAGAAAGGTAATCTTGTGCAAACCAAAGGAAGTGGAGCATCAGGATCTTTTAAAATTAAATCAAAGGACAAGAAACCAGAGGGCGAAAAGAAACCTAAGAAAACAACGGCTGCGAAAAAGCCTACTGGAGAGAAGAAAGTCGCCAAAAAGGCAGCTACTTCCAAAACTGCTGCTGACAAAAAACTAAAGGCAGCACCAGCAAAGAAAGCATTTGAGAAGAAGGCTAAAGCAGCCGTCGCAAAGAATGCCAAAAAGGCTGGAACAGTGAAGACAGCAGCCGCTCCCAAACAGAAATCAACCAGACCATCGAAAACAGCAACGAAGAAACCAAAAACTCCCAAACCGAAAAAAGCTACTCCGGCTAAGAAAATCGCTCCGAAAAAACCCGCTACCAAGAAGTAAAGTTTCTCATCGGGAAATTCATTTAAAAACAAACAGTCCTTCTCAGGACTACCAAACACAATGAATCGAAAGAGTAACAATAATTTTCCACCTCTAATAACTCATATATTTTCTTCATGACAGTCAATAAACATTTATTAGATTTATTATTTTATTTCATTCATGTTGACGGGTGCAATTAAAAAAATGAATTTCGGTCACGTCACGGAAATTTTCCAATTTTGAGCGTTTATTGTTTAGTCATTTCTTAACGGAACAATGAGATTTTTGCACAATTTGCAATTTAAACTCTCAAAGATATTCAGAATGAACGTGCAACAAATATTATAACGTAATCCTACGTAAACTATGAGGGTCGTGTCTCGGCCACAAGTCTTCCACTTTTTCCAACGAAAAGAGTGATACCGTAATGTATAATTCTTGATAAACGATTTACTAGAATACATTGGCCCAAGTCTCTGTCAAATGACGATTTGTCTTGAAATGTGTTAAGTTTGGACCAAATTCAATTGAAATTATCATAATCGTTCAATGATTACAAGTACATAAGCTTCGCTTGCGATGATTCATCATTCAACGCATAATCCACAGACACAGACATTCAAAAAAGAAAAAAAAATAAAGAAATTATTATCCATAAATTAAATTACATGTCTTATAACATCATAAATAAAATTATCTTGCTAATGAACAATAACTGCTTTGAAAACATTTAAAAGAACTCTTTACATGAGAAATATTGTGGCCCTGAAAAGAGCCGTTTTGTTGAACCGTACACCAAATTATATCATTTAACCTCCGAAACCATAGAGAGTACGACCTTGGCGTTTCAAAGCGTACACAACGTCCATTGCGGTAACCGTCTTCCGTTTGGCGTGTTCGGTATAGGTAACAGCATCTCGGATAACGTTTTCCAGAAATACTTTCAGCACACCACGAGTTTCTTCGTAGATGAGACCGGAAATACGCTTCACTCCCCCACGACGAGCCAAACGACGGATAGCGGGCTTTGTGATTCCCTGGATGTTATCACGCAGAACCTTACGATGACGCTTGGCTCCTCCTTTGCCCAGTCCCTTTCCTCCTTTACCACGGCCAGTCATTTTTCTGGACTATTTTAGATTGTTTTCGAGTTCAAACGATGAATGAAACTGATGCTCTTTGCCTCTAACGGTACCCTCTTTTATACATGAATGAAAATATTTCCTTCTTCTTCATGTTGTCATTCTTCTCTTTTTTGCTTTTTCCTCTTTGTTTCCTATAAAAGCGAGGGAATGCGTTGAACTTTCCCATTCATTCATCAACTTTGAAACCGTTAACTCTACTGAAATCGTAAGCAATGGCTCGTACCAAGCAGACCGCGCGTAAATCCACCGGAGGAAAGGCTCCTCGCAAACAGTTGGCCACTAAAGCTGCTCGTAAAAGTGCTCCAGCTACCGGAGGAGTCAAGAAGCCACATCGTTATCGACCAGGAACCGTCGCTTTGCGTGAAATTCGTCGTTATCAAAAGTCGACTGAATTACTGATTCGTAAGCTTCCATTCCAACGTTTGGTTCGTGAGATCGCTCAGGATTTTAAGACCGATCTTCGCTTCCAGAGCTCGGCTGTTATGGCTCTGCAGGAAGCAAGTGAAGCTTATCTGGTCGGATTATTCGAAGATACCAATCTGTGTGCCATCCATGCCAAACGAGTCACCATTATGCCGAAAGACATTCAATTGGCTCGTCGTATTCGTGGAGAACGCGCCTAAATTTGACCTTCATTCTCAACCAAACGGCCCTTTTCAGGGCCACTAACTTATGCGAAAAGAGTTTGAGTAAGGTGAATGATTTTGGTTTGTCCACTTCTTTGAATGCTCTAGTTAGCGCACCTGTGTCAAATCAGGTATTCAAATGTTTCCAAACATATAAATAAAATTGTCTTTTTCATGATTTACAGTAGTTTTATAGAATATTTTGACGGATTCGTATGTTTTGAAGGTTTACAAAGTCCACCTTCTAATGGTGTCAACGCGCCCTCATTTGAGCTAACTTTTAATCAATCGCCAGATGATAGTTTGGTACGTATTCAGACCTTTTCTGGATTATGACACATACAAATATTGTAAACACCATTTATATCAGATTTATATATCTAAATTATGTAATTGATGCATCTCGATGACCTCAATTTTGATCATGGTTTGTTCGATGCCCTGATGTTGGCAATAAAAAATACAACATCTACTCTGAAATTCGAATTTCTTCATTCAAAAATGGTGATTTCTAAAACCGATTAAACCGGACAATCTTTGAAAAAACATTTTAAAAAATGAACAATTGGAACGCCTTATGGTATTATTAGCAATTAGAGACTGGGGGCTTTCCAACGAACCCAAACTCGTCTTGATTACATGTGTGATTTTCAAAAAGAAAAATCGATTTGCATTATTTGCTAGTTGCGTGAAAACACCCAAAATCGGACAAACCAACATTAAGGTAAATAATGAGTTTTCTAACATTAGTATTACATACGTTGTGACACGATGTAGACAAATATTCCCGAATATGAATGACGCTCTGAGCCTAGCGGTCAATGTTATTCTAGAAGATAACTTTTGATGAAAAACATGTTTCCATACATATGATCAAATCTGAACTATTTCAAAGCTAACGAACTAATTTTAGTTGTGCACAATGTTTGCTTGTACTCTACGTTCTCTGAATAACCAGTTAGGATTATTGAGTAATGTTTTCTGAGTACAAAGTTCAAATTTTGTTTCGAGGGGTCTTTCATTTATTTTAATTATTTTGACTGATGTTTTGATAAATCCTGCCAAACTTCTCATCGATTCGTTTATCTTGGTGTAGATAGTTGTTAACTCTTTTAATTTTACTGCAATTTCATTTGGGACAGATCATGTTGGGTCTTGAATTAGAATCTACAAAACACAAGAGTTGGCAATTGAATATTGGATGCTCAATTGTTGAATTCACTTATTGCACTATGAATTCTGTATAAAATCATCATGTAAGTCTCGAAATGTGCTTTACAAACTTCTCAATAAGTTGTATTAATTTAAATCATGACGTCGAGTCATTTCGGATACTTTTTGTGATGAAACTCATACGAGAGGGGAATCATTATCAATCGAATCAAACTACTAGAGAACTTTTTTCCCAAACTCTTGTCAAACAGATTTGTGGCCCTGAAAAGGGCCGTTGATTTTATGCTACATCACTCGGGATTTACTTGGAGCTGGTATACTTCGTGACGGCCTTGGTTCCTTCGGAGACAGCGTGTTTGGCCAATTCTCCTGGCAGCAGTAAACGAACTGCGGTTTGAATTTCACGAGAAGTTATCGTTGAACGTTTGTTGTAATGCGCCAAGCGAGATGATTCAGCGGCGATGCGTTCGAAAATATCATTCACAAAGCTGTTCATGATACTCATGGCTTTGGATGAAATACCCGTGTCAGGATGGACTTGTTTCAACACTTTGTAAATGTAGATAGCGTAGCTTTCCTTCCTGCGGACCTTCTTCTTTTTCTTGTCGGTCTTGGTAATACTTTTCTGGGCCTTTCCGGACTTCTTCGCTGCCTTTCCACTGGTTTTAGGAGCCATTGCTATGTTGTACCGCTTTTACTGTTCGAGAGGAACTAATGTCGAAAGCAAAGGAAACATCACGTTTTGTGCTCAGTCAGGGTAGAATGTATGACCGTCCCCTTTCGTTTATGTTGTCATTTCATTATATTCGTAGCACCGGCTGAATGGAAGACTAATAATGGTAGAGTAGGTATAAAAGAGGGTTCGCTTTCCGAAAATTTTCATCAGTACAGTTTCGCTCTGCTCGTGAATAATTTCATAATTATATAACAAAAAATGTCTGGACGTGGTAAAGGAGGAAAAGTAAAGGGGAAGGCAAAGTCCCGTTCAAATCGTGCTGGATTGCAGTTCCCAGTGGGTCGTATTCATCGTCTGCTCAGGAAGGGAAACTATGCCGAACGTGTTGGAGCTGGAGCACCCGTTTACCTGGCCGCAGTGATGGAATATTTGGCCGCTGAAGTGTTGGAATTGGCAGGAAATGCCGCTCGTGACAACAAGAAGACCAGAATTATCCCACGTCATCTGCAGTTGGCTATCCGTAATGACGAAGAATTGAATAAGCTGCTGTCGGGTGTAACTATTGCTCAAGGCGGAGTTTTGCCCAACATCCAAGCTGTTCTACTGCCCAAAAAGACCGAGAAGAAAGCTTAAATAAACAACGAATTCGAATTACATGAAAACCGAGAACCCAACCGTCCTTTTCAGGACGACAAAACATTCTTAACTAAGAGTAACAATATTTTTTTTGCCTACGATTTGCCATTTGTTTCGATCAAATCCAATCCTCAGTTACAGTGTACATTAAGATTAGGAAAGCATTTGTTTCAAAAACGATATGAGTACATCGTTACACTAATTTGAAATCTTAATCTAAGCTCAGACGGCATAACGCGGCGAGGAATGTGTCCAGATGAAACCGAATATAGGGACATGAAATCAACACTGGCAA
The DNA here is from genome assembly GCF_029784135.1 of Toxorhynchites rutilus septentrionalis. Lineage (NCBI taxonomy): Eukaryota > Metazoa > Arthropoda > Insecta > Diptera > Culicidae > Toxorhynchites > Toxorhynchites rutilus. The sequence continues at coordinate 136,639 of NW_026599762.1, forward strand.
ACAGTATTAATTACACAAGCGAAATTTTGTTGGGTAAAACATGATGATCTCACGCAGGTAGTCGAGCTGGCCCAAAGGAACCAAATTTACAGAGGGTATACCAGCTGCCAGAAAAAAAAACATTTCCGTCCATATGTACATATCATTTGTAATTTAGGCATAAACGACCTCTTAGTAGGAAGCAACAAAAAAAAGTAAAAAGGTAGCAAAATCCAGAAGTGCTGCTTTTTTTAAAGAGAAAGGAAAGGGGAATGGATACATAGATAAATGTAGTTGGCTAAATAAAATCATTAGTAATTCTTGATGAGACATCGCAAACTGGTACGCTTGAGTGTACTCTTTCGTACCTCTCAATCGGAAGCCAGCTTAGTCCTTTCAGTTTTTTCATGTTAAACCCTTTAAACCTGCCCTTCGTCGAAACTCTGGGGACAATAGAGTGTCGCCATGTTTCAAGTGATCTCCTCTCTCCACTCTTTCGTTCAGCGGTATCAATACCAGTATCATTAAATGTTAGCTGTAACCCAACACACATAAGTAGCTTCATAGCTATTGATGTCCTGGCATTGATATCGTTGGATTCGATAAGACATAATTATGTTTTTCACCCGACAATGCAATATGAGGGGCTTAGAATGAAAGGGGTGTAAGTGATTTGATCGATTTCTCTACTTCTACTCTCTCTCTTTTTTGGTCATAGCTTAGCTGCAAATACATTCCCAGCTGTATTTGACAATGTGGAAGATAGGTCAGAACCTCACATATCAGATTCTATAGCAAACTTAAATTGGAACGTTTTTGCAATTGAGTTATTAACTAAAGAAAAAGTTGATGAAGAGAAATCGATCAAGTCACTTACACCCCTTGCATTCTAAGCCTCTCATATGTCATAATTCAGCTCGCGCAATTTTTCATATTTTCTGTTGAGACTCAGCCTAGGTTCCATCAAAGTTCAAACAGAGAAAAAAAAACACATTTTTCTATTTTCACAAACATTTCGATAATGGTTATCATGATAACACGTATACGCAATAGGCCCAACAATGGATTGAAAGCAACGAAAAACCATTATTTGAATTTTATGTGAATATCCAGAA
>NW_026599763.1:0-19158 GCF_029784135.1 Toxorhynchites rutilus septentrionalis
GGAGATATGATAACCCACGCTTACCCGATAGTAAACCTCTGGCGATTCGCCGGACACAATGTCTCCAAAAACGTATATATGTTAGGAAACTCACATCCGCTGAACTGCACGAACCACGTAGTCGGGTCTGGTACCTCCCGGTATTCCCTGTAACCAACCCTAATAAGCCGGATAAAGTTCGTCTGGTTTGGGACGCGGCGGCTAAAGTTCATGGCATCTCTCTGAATGCACTCCTACTTAAGGGGCCAGATTTGCTAACGTCTTTGGTTAGTATACTGTACCAATTCCGCGATTTTCGCATAGCACTGAGTGGTGACATCCGCGAAATGTTCCACCAGATTGGAATAAATTCCAGCGATCTACATTGCCAGAGGTTTTTGTGGCCAGAGCATGATGGTGAATTGACAGTTTATATCATGCAAGTCATGACCTTCGGAGCATGTTGTTCTCCATCGAGCGCACAATATGTCATGAACAAGAATGCCACACGATTTGCTCAACAATTTCCTGCTGCCGTGGATGTAATTACACGGAAACACTATGTCGATGACATGTTAGTCAGCGTGGAAAGCGAAGAAGAGGCTATCGAATTAGCCGAGAACGTAAAATATATACATGCACAAGGAGGGTTCGAAATTCGCAACTTTATCTCAAACTCCTCACGAGTACTCGAAGCTCTTAGCGAAGTTAGCACTGCCGAAAAATGTCTCGATTTGTCCACTGAACTATCTACTGAAAAAGTTCTCGGTATGTGGTGGTGTACGAGAACCGACCGTTTCACGTATAAAATAAATTACAATCGTTTTGACAAGAGTATACTTAACGGAAGTCGGGTCCCGTCAAAGCGCGAATTGCTGCGGGTACTAATGACGATTTTTGATCCTTTAGGATTAATTTCGCACTTCCTAATGTATTTGAAAGTAATTCTCCAAGACGTGTGGCGCAGTCAGATCGGATGGGATGATCCGATCTCAGATGAGCAATTCAATAATTGGACCACATGGCTCTCCTGGTTGCCGCTGGTAGAGAAGATTCAAATCCCAAGGTGTTATCGAGTATGTACATCCATAGCTAATTGCAACGAAGTCGAGCTTCATACATTCGTGGACGCAAGCCAAAAGGGCATTGCAGCAGTGATATATCTACGGTTTCAACAAAATGATAAAATAGAAACTACGCTCTCAACGGCCAAAACACGAGTCGCACCCCTTAAGTACACTTCAACACCTCGCCTTGAGCTTCAAGCAGCTGTAATAGGCGCTCGACTGGCTCGACTTGGAACATTCGGTAAATCGCTTTCTACAAAAATAGCTAGGCGATATTTCTGGAGTGATTCTCGAGACGTGATTTGTTGGCTGCGTTCCGACCATAGGAAATACAGCCAATTTGTCGCTCATAGAGTAAGCGAAATATTGGATCTAACCAACATTTCAGAATGGAGTTGGATTTCTACAAAAATAAATATCGCAGACGATGGAACAAAATGGCATCGACCCCCGGATCTCCGAAGTGAGGGTAAATGGTTCTGTGGACCAGAATTCCTAGGAACTCCTACAAATCACTGGCCGTGGCATCAACTAGGATGCAGACAAACAACAGAAGAGCTACGCCCTCATATTCTGCTACACGTGACTTCCACCGCACCTGTCCTCAACATAGATGACTTCTCATCGTGGAAGCGACTGATCTCAGTGAAAGCATATATATTACGTTTTGTATCCAACATACGAGCTAGTTCAGAGAAACGACCCAAAACCCTGAGGCCTCTTACATCACCGGAACTGATTCGAGCGGAGAAACACATCTACCGTCAAATACAGCGAGAAGCGTTCAGCGACGAACTGGCGATTTTAAAAAGTTCACATGCTAATAAGAAAGAAGTTTTACTGCCAAAAACCAGCGTTCTATATAAATATAATCCCTTCGTAGACCACGATGATATTATTCGTATGCGGGGACGCATCGACGCTTGTAAATTTGCTATGTACGAAACGAAAGCCCCACGCAAGCATTCTGGTACTAAACTAATAGTACAAATGTACCACGAAAAATACTACCACCGTAATCATGAAACGACGCTCAATGAATTACGCCAGAAATTCATAATCCCCCGAATACGACGAATGTACAACCAGGTAAAAACAGAATGTCAGTTATGCAAGATAACTCGTGCTAGTCCTGTCCCCCCTCTAATGGGTAGCTTACCTGAGTCACGATTAGCCACGTATTGTCGCCCGTTTTCTTACGTGGGCATAGACTATTTTGGCCCTATAACGGTAGTTGTCAGAAGAAGCTCAGAAAAACGCTGGGGAGTCCTAATTACATGCCTTTCAACACGTGCCATTCATATTGAAATCGCATACAGTCTGAGTACAGCATCATGTATTATGGCAATACAAAATTTTATTGCGCGTAGAGGGACACCGATCGAAATTCATAGTGACTGCGGTACTAACTTTCAGGGTGCTAGTAAAGAACTTACACAAACATGGAAAAATGTTGACCAAGAGAAAATAATGAAAGAGTTCACAAGTACGGTCACCACATGGAAATTTATCCCCCCTGCCTCTCCACACATGGGAGGTAGCTGGGAAAGGTTAATCCAGACTGTGAAAAAGAATTTGAACCAAATTCAACCTGGACGGTCTATCAACGATGAGATTTTAAAGAATACTTTAACGGAAATAGAGAACACCATAAATTCACGACCTCTCACGGATGTACCGATCGATGATGAATCCGCCCCTGCATTAACCCCGAATCATTTTCTTTTGGGTTCGTCAAACGGAACCAAACCGGTCGTACCATTCGCTGATACTGGCATCGTTCTACAACGCTCATGGCATACATCTCAAGTAGTAGCGAATTTGTTTTGGAAGCGATGGGTTCAGGACTATCTTCCCACACTCACGAGACGCACTAAATGGTTTTCAAATGTTAAGCCAATCGGAATCGGTGATATCGTGATAATAGTGGATCCAAGATTTCCCCGAAACTGCTGGCCTAAGGGTCGTGTAATCTCCACTAGTTGCAGCAAAGATGGTCAAGTTCGCCGTGCTACGGTCCAAACATCGTCGGGCGTATACGAGAGACCAGCAGTCAAACTCGCTGGATGTAGGCGCGTCTGTCAGTAAACCGATTTATCTCGGTGTACCGGGGGGGAGTGTTACCGAAATGCATTGCAATTCGTCGCACCTATCATCAGAACCCCTTGGCAACGATAAACAATAGAAGAGATTCGAACCATTGTTGAAATCATCATATATTTATTTATTTACACCGTCTTCGACTAGTCGTACAGACTGTAATTTGCTTATACCTATGACACGGTTCTATATATTAAGAACCATTGTGAGCAAGTGAACCAAATACGCGGATTCGTAGTTTTAACCATTTAAATTATTCCATCATCATCTCATTTTCGGAGTAAGAATTGGAATTACCTTTATTTTTATAAAATTGTAAAGCCTTGAATTCACATTGCACTATTATGTAGGCTCTTGAGGTAACAAAACAGTCTGTATATTAAACTGTATGCAGAAGAATTTAACTTAGAATATTAAATGTAAGGATGAACTCGTATATTTATATTCATGAATAACAATAATGAAATTATTTTAGGAATTTTATAATTATCCTGTGAATAAAAACGGAAATTAATAAAATTAGAAACCTGCATGCGGTTTTGTTGGAAACATTTGCGACAGTGAGATAGCTACATATATACGAAAAAAATCAACTTCTACTTACTTTACAAAGTTTTTTGAATAGTAAATTGAAAAAAAGTTATTCGCTCATGCGATAGAAAGATTATAAATAATGTTCATACAAAATTCAAAATTCCGTAGAACCTGAGATATCAAAGATGTACTAGATTAGATATCGCTTCACTAAAATGGTTATAACTAGGTAAAAATTTTGACGTTGGATTACGTCTTTCGAGAACATATTGGAAGTGCAACATGCAAAAGCCATAAACCGGTCGCATCGCGAAAATTGTCCAACTTAAAGCGCTCGTTGCTCAGTTGTTTCCTGATGAATTTACGAGATATTTTAATCTAGCGATTCGGGCACTCTCTAACAAATTATTACAATGAAGAAAATTATTTATTTTATGAAACTAACTATAGAACAATTGAAAAGTATGAAGCATTATAAACACTAATATTCCGCGCTCTGATTGGTCGATCACAAGCAATCTGTGCTCTTCCAGTTGGTCATTCAATTTGAACACGGAACTGAGAAATGAATTGTGCGTTTGATTCGATTTTCTGCTGCACTAAATTCCATGTTTTGATTGGTAAAAATTGCGCTCCCCAGTTTTGTCGTTTAAAAGGAGCAAGCGGTGCTTCATTTGATCGTGCAGCTGGTACATAAGCTGTATGTCACGATTGCAGTTTTTTTTGACGTAGGACTACGTCTAACCGGAAGATATAGGGGGTGAAATGGAAATCTAGGCACTGAACAAGTAGGAAAAAATGCAAGATTTGGAACGCTTATAACTCGAGCATTTCTCAATAGATCGCGAAGGTTTTTGCATCAATCGATAGGAAATATATCTACGCATCTATCATAACGAATAACATTTCATTTTTCTTGAGATAAATAATTGAATAATTGTTAAATATCAAGCATTGTCCAAATGCCCTATGTGCCCATTTTTGATTGGTCCATTTTGTGCTCCTCAAATCGTACCGACCAAAACGGGCAACCAGAGCAGCAGCGAAATAGAATGAAGCACGATTGGAAAGGAAAAAGAAAAAAAATGAACGAAACATTAGTCGCAGTATCACACATGCGTAATTCACGAGCCAGCCAGTCAGCTTAAAAATCCCCGCTCCGCTGCAGTAACGATCAGGGGGTTTATTTGTGTGGACACCGACTGGACAACATCGTTGCTGGACGAGCTGGACGGCGAGGGATCGAGTGCCTTTCTCAAGGCAAGAGGGTGGAGGTGGTAGCGCTGGAGTAGAGTAGGGTAGAGTTTTCAAAGGGCCTTTCTCAAGGCTAGAGACGAATGAACTGAAAAAGTTTAAAGTATCTATAATACAATACCTTCCTTCCTTCCGTAACGATCATTCTCATCCAAACCGTACACCATATCGTTTCACATCACATCACATCAACAAACCAACACAAGCAGCCATGGTTGGATATGGCAAAGGAGGAAAAGTGAAGGGAAAGGCAAAATCCCGCTCGAACCGTGTTGGTCTGGAGTTCCCCGCAAGGGTAGCTAGGCCGAGCACCTTAGTACCAGTGCACCAGTCCACCTAGCCGGCGTTATATAGTTTCGGCCGCCGAAGTGATCGAGTTAGCTGGCAATGCTGCTCGTGACGATAAGAAAACCCGCATTCAGAACAGAACACATTCGGTTCGGTGGACATCGAGACAACAGACAGTTGCAGCGAGTGGCGAGTGACAAACGCAATCGCAAAACGGCAGCAGGTAGCAGAAGAAAAAAGTTTCGTTCTTTATACAAACTGCTTTGGTGGCAAAACCAGCCACCGTAAAACACGGCGCTTTTCAGGGCCATTAAACCTTTTAAAGAGGAGTTATCAAAAGTTATTCACAATACCAATGCATTCTAAAGTGACATAATATGATATATAATATGAACTGATTTATTTTGTTTATGCTTGTTTTTGAACTTATTGGTGGTTGAGGTCTTTTAAATTGATCATTCAGTTTTCACAAACCCATGCATGGTTCCCGAATTAAAAGTGGCTTCAAATTACAACACATTGTATGCATGATGGCATTCACGAATTTTCGTGGTAGCAAGAACTGCTTTCTTTGGTTGATAACTGATGTTGAAAATTGACTGAGGTTACATCTGCATTGTATAGAAACATAACTAAGGAGCAACATGATGAGCTATGTATTTCCTGCTGCTCTGTTCTTATTTTAAAGGACTTTAATCCGAAGGTCATCCGTCCCTGTATTCACTGTTGGTTTTTCAGAACGCTTATAGCTCGTCTATTTCTCGACAGATCGTAGAGTTCGTCTCCAAAACCTCAGTTCTTTTTCATTTTTATTTATTTTGTTTGCGGAGACTACAAATCTTACAATTCATTCGTCTCCGAAGCCACAGTTTAAGGTACGGTAATGTGCTCAATAGTGAAATATATGATAGTGAATAAGCTGAGGACCACTATGCAATCCCTATCATAGCCATCATTTTGATTGTACGATATGTGCATACGCCAAAAGATGACCGGCGTTGAACATTTAATAAGTACAAAGCCTTCAGAAAAATATCAAGAAGCAACTATAAGATAGTGAGATAAAATTGAGAAAGTTTGTAAAAAAAAAACGCAAAAACACAACATCAAAAGTTCTTTTCAGAACGTTCAACATGTTCATAAAGAGCAGTAAACTAATCCATTTTTCAGTTATATAGCTAGGTATTTACGTAGGAGAAGAAAATAAAGCAGTATATTTAAAATATATATTTAGCAAAAGCTGTCCCCTTTGTATAGTCCTACGTCACTCCGGTTATGTCCCCGACATTACCCACTCGTCTTTTTTGGTATCACTCTAGACAGCGAGTAGTGTATGACAAGAGAGACCTGAGAGTTAGTTTGACAACGTTCCCTGCAAGTGCTAGGTTGCTATGAGAACAAATTTTAATTGAAATCATGCCGACTATGTAAATTGCTAGGATACATTCGGGCGTGACCGATATCGAATCGTTGTGTTGTTGTTTTCATATACCTCTACGTTTGATTTACATTTTGAATTGTTGTTATTCCATCTGAAAATCCCACGAAACTAAATGACGCCATCGCGAATTCACTGTATAAAAAATTTCTTTGAGTGTATTCTTAAATTTCGTTTCATTTTGAAACGCTACACCGGAGCAAGATAAATGTGGGGTAAATTGAAACGGATGCCGTAACTATTGGCGGAACTGTTCATTTATCATGATTATTTTTTTTTCAAGATACCGATCCACTAAATACACCATACTGAAAATCTTAACGTCTTAAGGGGGTATTCTAGTGTAGCGACACGAATTTCGGACGTTTTTTCGAGCCCGTAAAAATTAAACAAAGAATAGTTCTACAATCCATTATATCATTATTTGTTCATCTATCTTTTGGCAATAAAACATAAACTGAACGGAGAAAAAATATTTATAACTAGAAAAGTTACAATTTTTCAGAGATTTACGCGATAGAGAGATGCATACAGATTGTATTCATTTAAATTTGTTATGAATCGGTTCAGTAGAACTTGAGATATCGTGTACGCCAGTTTGAATAAACAAGTTTCGAGAAAAACGCGCTTGAAGTTCATTGTTTTGGCCGTACCAGGTTAGATACCGCATCATTGAAATGGCTCTAACTCGGTAAATCATGGAACTTTCGAAAAGTCCTTCCTAGGGTACATTCTTGAATGCCTAAACTACAAATATATGAAAGAAAAACAAATTTTTTTTTTAAATTTCTAGACTAGAATACTGCCTTAACTCGTTCCGTGGCATTGTTTATTTTTGGTCGTTTGTTAAATTGATATCGAACCTTTCTAAGTCAACCTTATCCGTACCAGAAACAGTTTTCCTGTAATTTAAAAATTCCATGTTAAATAATTACTTGATGTTGACTCGGTTTATTTCAGGTGATGATTCTTAGAGGGATAGCATTTCAGAAGATGATTAGATTACTTTCTTAATTTCAAACGACGTCACGTTTTGTCTCAAAAAAGGCCACAATCCGTAGAAGTAGCCTGAAAACAGGAAGCTGATCGTTGGACAAAATGTAGATTCTGAAAAAAAAAAGTCATAAATGAGTTGCTGTAACTGAATCCTGATAGCAAGGCGACTTACACCTACACTGCCGTAATCTCGCGAAGTGACGCAAGCGCCAGAGGGAATAATTTTCAGTATGAGACTTTTTGCAAAATTGCATGTATAATCAGCATACGCGTACATGGCGAAAATCTGATCTGTACAAATTGTGTAAAATTGATGGAAAAACATTGCCATCGGCTTGATTTTTGAAAAGTTTGTTGATAATGTCCACGTGGACACGTTAAGTATTTTCTAAAGTAAAACATTCAAGTTAATAGTCAAAATTTAATGAGATCTGTTTTGTATTTACACGATTTTTTGAACTTCACGCCCGCCCTGAGTACTCACTATTCATCAATAAAAATAATGAACTGTCTGAGAGTGCTGCTCGGTCAAACATCCATATTTTTATGACTGAACCTCTTTCCTGAAATGTATATTCTGAAGGTAACGCACATGAACTAGGATCCATCAATGTATTCCAATCGGTAACAGAGGGCCATTAAATCCGTCTGGATAAAGACACCCAATAACACAAAGAATGTTGGATTTTTTGTAGTATTAAAAATCACGACTTAAGTCCGGTTGAATTCCGCTTTTGCTCTCGATGACAAAACTGTTTGGTTTTTTTTTTCGAGAACTCTCAAGGATTTCTGAACATTGAAACGAACAACAAATTCTTCCATGAGTGTACGGGCCGTATCTCTGAAGATCTATTTCTTGCAATGATGTTGTTCTTCATTGATGTCTGGTAATTTATGTAATACGCTTCTTTTGAGTTGTCTGGAAAGTTCATGCTGCTACTGTTGAAAAGAAAAGATTAATCCTTGATGCACATTAGTAGATTCGCTACAGATGTCGAAAATCACCGAAAATCATGAGAAACGAAACATCACGAAACACATGCATGCAACATGCAAACATGCAACAATGCATGCACTACATATTAACCCATAACGGGTGTTAAATAAAAATTGAGAATTTTTTCAATACCTTTCAGTAACTCAAATAAAGAGCGTAAAATTTTCTTTTTCCAAGAAAATTGCTCTTTGTGCTCCCTAGAAACAGTAGGCGTGGATGGATGACCATCCACGCCTACGGTGGATGGCCAAAAAATACCGCGGGACGTCTTTCGTTCTGGACGACGAAAGCTATTTTCCGCTCTCCAAAACGCATATTCCAGGAAATGATAATTACTACTGCAGCGAAAAGTCATCCACACCGCCTGAAGTGAAATACAAGTTCAAGCACAAGTTTGAAAAAAAGGTTATGTTGTACATCGCCATTTCCGACCGGGGTATTTCAAAGCCTTGGTTTAAGCCGAGCGGTCTGGCAATCAACCAACAAATCTATCGAGAATTGTGCCTCGATAAAATCCTGCTGCCGTTCCTGAACGAGCGTCACGCGGATGGGAAGTACGTCTTCTGGCCGGACAAGGCGTCTTCCCATTACGCCAAGAAGACGCTGGCGTATCTTGAGGAGAAAAAGATACCGTTCGTGCCGAAAAATCGTAATCCAACAAACTTGCCCCAGTGCCGTTCAATAGAGGATTTCTCTGGCTCACTCAGTGCCCTAGTGTATAAAAACAATTGGAGGGCCAAGGACACGAAGCAACTGACTACAAGAATCCGGAATTGTATCCGGAAAATGGACGTGAATGCCGTACAATGTTCTTGTGAGAGCATCGCGACAAAGTTGCGTCGAACAGCAGACCACGGCCCTTACTCAAACATTCACTGACATTTTTTTGAAGAAAATACATTTTTCGCTTCCAGCCGACGTATTCCGGCGGAAATTCAGTAAGATGATGAAGCTATTCACGTGGAGGTGACCGAAAAGATGCAACTGTGCGTGTACTACCAAAACGTCAGAGGCCTGCGTACAAAAATCGCTCAACTGCGCTTGCTGTTATCCAGCTGCGATTATGACGTACTTGTTTTCACGGAAACATGGCTCAAGACCGACATCGATAGCAGTGAAATCTCATCCGATTACGCTTTCTTCCGCTGTGATCGTAATGATCTTACCAGTCGTCACTCGCGGGGTGGTGGGGTTCTAATTGCTGTCAAAAACTATCTAGTGTGTGAGCCTGTTTCGATAACCAACAGTGAAGTACTTGAACAAATCGTAGTTCGGATAAAATCTCAGCTTCGCTTTCTCTACGTCGTTGCCATCTATCTCCCACCAAATTCTAGCAGCGAGTTATATACTGCTCACGCAAGTGCAGTGCAAACAGTAGCTGATCGTCTCTCGGAATCAGACTTAATCTTGTCGATCGGTGATTTCAATCTACCTAATTTACGATGGCATCTCGACGAGGACATCAATGGTTACATTCCCTCAAACGCGTCGACTGAAACAGAGATAAATTTTATTGAAGCAATGTTTGCGAATGGATTAAGGCAGATTAATCGTTTTATCAACACAAATGCCAGACTTCTTGACTTAGTATTCACCAACCTTCCCGAGTATCTTGACGTGATCACACCACCAGCTCCATTGTTGCCTCCCGATGACCACCACGCACCTTTCATATTACTACTTGACGAGAATGACGCACAAACATTAATGGACGATCAGGATAGATGTACCAAACTTGACTATTCGATATGTGACTTTCACTTTTTGAATTCCGTTCTTACCGGTGTCGAGTGGAATAGACTCCCGAATTGCGATACAGTAGACCAGATGTTAACAGCTTTCTACGAATTACTTTATGACGTTATCAATCGTCACGTACCTCGAAAGAAACGAGCTTCTGTATCTGTTTTCAACAAATCTTGGTGGACTCCCGAGCTGCGGAAACTTCGCAACCATCTCCGAAAAGCACGCAACCGATATTTCTATACAAAAAATGTAGCAGACAAAGCAACATTTCGCGAGATTGAATTGGAATATAAAGTCACTCTTTCTGCAACGCATGAAAACTATTTGCATAGAATTCAGACTACCGTCAAACAGGATCCTTCTCGCTTCTGGGATTACATCAAGCACCTGAAAGCTGGCAAGAGCATCCCTGGCTATGTAAACTTGGATGGAATGACATCTCGCTCAAATTCGGAAGCAGCCAATCTTTTCGCTACTTTCTTTGAGAGCGTGTTCAGTAAGGCGTCACTCGTTCAACGACAAAACTGCTTTGAGTATGTTACTCCGCACAACATTCATCTTCCACGCATCCAGTTTTCTCAAGACGATGTTCGAAAAGCTCTCGAAGACATCGATTCGAAGAAAAGTCCCGGAACAGATAATCTGTCTCCTGTGCTGTTGAAGAACTGTGCCGCTTCACTCTCGATGCCTATCGCTGCAATTTTTAACCGCTCACTTCAGGACAAAGTATTTCCACTGGCATGGAAAATGGCATCCATGGTACCGATTCATAAATCCGGAAGTTACAGTTGTGTCACCAATTACCGTGGTGTTTCAATACTATGCAGCCTAAGTAAAGTGTTCGAAAAACTGATTCACGCAGTTTTGTACAGAGCTGTTTCACCGATGATCTCTAACAGCCAACACGGTTTCATGAAACGACGTTCTACAACAACAAATCTTATGTGCTATGTGTCAGCAATATCACGGCTGTTAGAATCTAAGCAGCAAGTGGACTCGGTATATGTAGATTTCGCGAAAGCTTTCGATACAGTGCCGCATAACCTCATCATTAAAAAAATGAATCACTTAGGATTTCCGAATTGGATTACTGAATGGCTGCATTCTTATTTATCAGCCCACAAGGCTTTCGTCGTAGTGAATTCCGTGCGCTCTAGGACATTCAACATTCCATCTGGTGTGCCTCAAGGGAGTGTCCTGGGCCCATTGATATTCATCATATATATCAACGACCTGTATAAGTTGCTTTCGTCATCCAAACTTGGTTTCGCCGATGATTTAAAAATTTTCCGCGTGATTACATCCATCAGCGATTGTGACACAATACAAGAGGATATAAATCGTCTACTGATCTGGTGCGGTGACAACGGTATGCGCGTAAACAGTAAGAAATGTAAAGCAATATCATACACTCGCTGCAAAAACGTCATTAGTCATCATTATGATATGGGATTGGATTCTCTGGAACGTGTGAATTCGATTTGTGATCTGGGAGTAACGATCGACTCTAAATTGAAGTTTAACGAGCACATAAGTATCGCAACCGCTAAAGCATACACTGTACTTGGTTTCATTCGTCGTCATGCCTCAGGTTTCACCGATGTGTATTGCCTCAAAACGCTGTACTGCTCACTGGTTCGCAGTATTTTGGAATATGCTTCTCCAGTTTGGTCTCCATTCCAAGTTACGCAAATGCTTGCAATAGAGCGGATTCAGAGAAGTTTCATGCGGTTTGCCTTGCGTCAGCTCCCATGGAATGACCCAGTCAACCTTCCCAGCTATCCTGACCGCTGCAAGCTGATCAATTTGGAAACCCTATCTGACAGGCGTAAGAAACTACAACGACTGTTCATCTTCGACCTCATAACAGACAACGTGGATTGCCCCGAACTGCTACAGCAGGTTCCGTGGAATATTCCTCCTCGCCGATTTCGGAATTCTCCATTGTTTCTAATACCTTTCCACAGAACGATCTATGGTTTTAATAATTGTTTTTGTTTGTGTTTGCGATCGTTTAATGATGTTTGTGAGGAGTTTGATTTTACTTCGACCAAAAATGTATTTAGTGTTAGAATAAGAAATTTAAATTAATTTATTATATAAGTAAACAGTCTGTACGACGTTGTCGAAGATGGTGAATAATAAATAAATAAATAAATAAATAAATTATGTTATTAATAAAAAATACTGAAATCGATGAAAAAAACATATTTTTTATATGTGATTGAAAAAATTCTCATTTTTTATTTAACACCCGTTATCGTTATTACGGAACCCGATCGGATTATTATATCGCAATCCGAACGAAACAAACTTTTGCATTCTGCATTTCAAGGTTGCAACATTTGCGCAATCCGATAGGATTTGACTCGATAAGATAAAGGGGATATAGAAACGAATTTCGGACGTTTCTTCGAGCTCCGAGAAAGTAATACGAAGAATATTTTTACCATCCATTATATCACTATTTGTTTATCTATCTTTCAACAATAAAACAAAAATTGAACGGAAAAAAATATATCCATAATTAGAAGCTGATCAAGTGAGGGGGTTCAAAAAAAGTTGTGCCATGGCGTACACGATTCCAGCCCTTCTGGTTATCAGAAAAACAACCAAATCGAACAAATTCTGAATCAGTAAAGATTCCACTATTGCATGAACCTCGGACAAGTCAAAAACGTATTTTTTGACAAAATGGCGGAAATTTGAATAAAAGAAATGCTGTTTAAACATTTTTTTTCAAGTTTCTTGATTTTTTTAAAAAGGTAAAGTTACCAAATTATGATTTTTTATAGGTTTATGCGATAGAGCTAATTTCAAATCCGGATTCCGGAATAAGGGTTTATCTTACTAAAAAAACACTTGAAGGAACTTATCTCAATATGCGATTCGTTTCATAAACGCAACGAAAATACATATTTGTAGCGAATTGTAAAGGGCAAATCATTCACAAGAATGTTGAGTTAAAAAAAATCTTAGCAAGTGAATGGAACACCGAAGCAGGTTTTCACTTGAAGAAAGCTATGGCTGGGTCTGGTAGGACTGGAATAAAAACTGTATCATGAGCTTCTACCAAGCAACTAGTTTCGATGAATTCCAACAAGTACTGCTAGCAGCTGAACGTAAGAAAATCAACGATCCAGAACGCTTCTAGGGCACTTTTAAAACTCCACCCGCCTTACACACCAGATATTGCATCTTCAGATTATTAACTGTTAAGATTCTTGTAAGAACTTAAACTTACTGCATAGCATAAATTCTGAGAGGATGGAATTCTTAAGTTGCATGAAGAATGCTGAAATATTCAGGAAAAAACGGTGCATCTATGATCGAAAAGATGTATATCTACAAAAATATGCTTTTGGTTTTTTCCTTACAATCGGCACGAATTTTTCAAAACAATATTTAGCATGATTTAACAATTAAGGGCTGTAGGTCAACGGAATCATCGATCACGATGATACTGCAGATGTTTTGTTTTTACTAGGTTCATTATAGCCATCAGGCACTACCGAACTTGTAAAAGCGAAAGTCATTGATGTTTAGACAAAAAATCCATTTTCGAACAAAGTGCTTGATTTCATAGTCTGATTTTTTAAAAACTCAAACAGCCAGCCAGCTTTAATCAAAATGCTCGAGAATAAGCTCACAATAGATATTTTAAAATGGATATGGAGATAACGTAAATAGAATTCGGAAGAAAATAATGAGCTCCCAGACGTCCTTTTCTGTCCACGTGGTATGTGGACAGCCCCTATTGGAAAATACTCGTAATCAACAATTAAATTGATGAGTTTTAACTATTTAGTTGAAATCGTTATGGCAATATGTGAGAACAACAATACACTTCAATCTAGGATATTTATTTTCTTTCAATATGAGTTTGATTTTATTATTTTAAATATTTGACGAGATTTTTAAACAGAGCTTCTAAGTACATGATTTGTAGTTCTAAAACAAAATTGTTGTTATAAATGTAACACTGCACAGGGATCGACTGTTTTTGATTAAAATATTTGGCATGACGAGATTTTCCGAAATGTGTTTTTTTACAAGAAAGAAGGCATGCGACCTTCATTCGGCTAAAAGTCCATTTTGCAACATGTTGTTATTAGAAATTTGCTGTCCCTTCTCGTTCATTCTATGCCATCAAAACAGGGAAAAAAACACATCGCATCACAATCAAATTACGTCACATCATAAGGGAAATGGCACATCACAGTGGAAATGGCGCTTACGCCATTCCGTTTTCAAGCTTTTACGGGGTCATTTTTTCACATTTCTATAAAACTTTGCAGTCGTTTGAAAGGATTTGGTATTCTTTATGTCAATTTTGGCGCTTGCGTCACTTTGCGAAATCACGGCAGTACACTAGTCGTTTATTTGTTTTTCGATTTTTTCATGATTTTGATCGAATTGAATTAAAAAAATAAGTTTGAAAGAAAATAAACAAAAAATTTAAAATTGCTAAGTATTCTTTCTAAATATATAAAAATATTATCCGGCACAAGTATCCATGTAATTACTGTAGTTCTGGATACTTCATTTGATATCCAGTTAACTAGTTTATCAATTCTGAGTCTCAACGTAATATTCAACGCGCTCCCAGGCTCAAGTCTCATTTTGACCGTAGCTCGTTGCGTCCACTTCTCTGGAACCAGTTGACCGATCGAAAATTGCTTTCATAGCGTTCTAAAGGACAACAATATCTTCTACTTTGTGGTCATTACTTTCAATTCGATTTAGTGGTTGCCGGAATACATGTGTCTCTTCATTTCGTTGTACGCACTCACTTGCAAATACACACATACCGACACGCGTATACGCACATACATTCTGACACACTTACACAAGCTCAAGTAATGGATGTACACGGTTACCAAAGTAAAAACTGTCAACTCAGACCAGAATTACAAACAGCTTCAGAGTTGCTTCAATCTGCCCCGTTATGCCGGACAAGTTGACACAACGCATATACAAATCATAATTTGAATAATTTTCAGTTTTTCAAAACTTGTGATATACTTCATCATTTTTCATAGATAATCATCAGAGCCAGCTACTAAATGCCGCTAACAGACTTGAAATTAAAAATCTGATGATTTCATTAGACAAATGTGAAGTTCAAAGTTGAACTTCAATTTGTCCCGGTGTACCTTACATGTAAATAATTTCGTAACCCTACGTCAATCAATACGGTCGTATCTTAAACACCACACTCTATAATTCTTGATTTTTTCATTCACATAATAATTTGTCACCTGTTGTTTCTGTGAACTTCGTTCAATCAGGATCATTTTGATGGAAAGGGGAATTTACTCTGAACAATGTTGATTTATATTTCTACTCAAAGATTCCATTTCAAGTCCACACCTATCACCTATCACCTATCGTAATCATCAAAATAATGCAGGTGAATGTAATCAAAGTTTAAATCCTCCGCAGAGCGTTCCGCATTCGCTCCAATTGCTTGCGGAAAATTTATGGCACTCACCGAAGAGAACACATCGAGAAAAGCTAATTTGCCGTGCGGCTCGAATTACAACAACGTGAAGTAAGTCCGAAAGTGCGACGGCCCCCCCTCGTGATTGAAAGAATCCATTTGCCGGCTCCCATAAATCACGGGCGCGCGCAGTTCCACACAAATTAGCTGTTGATTTGATCTCAAACCGTCGTTGAATCCTTCGCACTCTAATTCCTTGTGTTTTTTTCCCCTTTTTCGTTTTCTCAAACTCACAGAATGGAAGCTGGAAAAATCTTCCACTTGAGTACATTTTGGAACAAGGGGGAAGGCTGTTTATTGCGTTCGTTTTTGGTACGATTCCACTGACTATGATGACGATGGTGATGGTTATGATTGAACCTGGTGAGTTGGTTCTTTATCCGCTATGGTCGTTTCCGGTGGTGTGCTTCCGATCGATTTTCGTCCGAACGGATATCATTCGTTCTGTGGAGTGGTGCGTAGGAATTGAAGTCTGGAGGGTTGAATAGAAAATTTCTTCACTTTCAAACCGTTTTATTGTCCACAGGTGGAGAAAGGAATTAAAGCTTCCTCTCAGAAGCGGTTGGATGGTTCAAATAGAAACTCACATCAAAACAGATTGCTTCTGCTGGGAAAGTAATCTGTTCATGAGTTCTTTAAAACATTTTTGATCACCTTTCATGTTCGAAGGTGAAATTTCGATTCTCCTATTCAAGAATGCCCGTTGTCGATTGCCCTCGTACCTTAATGAAGATAAAGTTTCCGCTCGCACACGGCTGGGTAATTGCGTTTGTGTTCCGAACATAAATGAATGTAGCTTTTGTCGAGTTTTACACAATGCCGAATTGATACTGCCGTCGTCCTGCTCCTCGTACGAGAGGACAAATTTCTGTGCAGCAAAAAGTTTTCTAATTAATTCAACCTATTTTCTACCGGTTCTGTAGCCCCGTACTTTCCAAGTTTGAGGGGTAAATAAAATTATATGTACAACAATAAGGGAAGATAAATAAAAGCTCACTCAAAATGAAATAAACATGGGCACGAAGAAACAAAACGAACGTGAAAACTTTCGTGTGTTCATTTCTGAATGTGTGTGTGCTGTTTTTCATCCTACATTTGCGTGATTAGACCAACTCAAGTTAGCGTTGTTTGAAGTTTTCATTCATTCTAATTGTTTCCTCTGATTGGCGGAACGGAAATCGAGTGTTGGGTTATATGAATATGTTACCGCTAACGATCAGCTCACAAGCGAAGCTTGTGTTGCAATTATAAATTTTGTAGCAACACAGTTTCCAAGCAGACCATTAAAACATACTTATGGAGAAAATTAAATGGAACAATCGTCACGCATAGTTTATCCGTTAGTCATAAAAAACAGACTGATTTTGTTAGCCGATTGTTAAATGTTAGACATTGAACAATAAATGAGAACTGAAAAAGAAAATATAATCCCAAAGCTTGTCAAACCGAAAAGGTCCCTTAACCGAACCCTATATCCTATATCCTAAAAACTTGATCTGAATAAAAATTCCATTAGATGTAGATAAATGGTAAGTTAGTATGTCTTTGCGGATTTGTGTAATGATTATATAATAATATATTTCTTTCATGCAAGTTCATTATATTTCTCACATTTATTAGGGTATGCTTTTACCACAAACTATAATGGTTTTAAGAGCACTGCAAAAAATGCAACGAAAAAAAAACAGCTGGCAAATCATTCCAGTGTCATATTTACTTCCTCTTGCCATCAATCCACGGCTCAATCACAGCGGATATTGAGATTGACTTTCCTTCAAATCGTGTGCTTCGCCTTTTCCGGAAGAGACACTTCTTCGCTCCGTTCAATCAAACCAAGTTATTGAGCATCGCATATATATCGCAAAAACCTTTTTTTTTTGCGTCAATTTCGGCTGTGTTTGACAGTTGACATTTGGCACTGACATTTTTGGCTTGACATGGGTTGGAAGTAATGGAGGATATTGAATAGAACAAGAAATCGAACCACTCCGGATTCGTTATTTCCGGTGGGGAGAAAGTAATTGTTTGGGGATACTTGGACGACTTTCAGGAAAAACCGCAAGTAAATAATTTCTTCGTCGAAAGTAATTATGGCGTGCAGTGAGGCGTGCTCCGTATCTACTCCGGGTTGAAGGCTGTTCCGAAGTGCGGAATAGACCTGTTGTCTCGCGGTTGTGCTAATATATAACTTGCGCTTCAGGCCCTTCATCAGAAAAGGGATACCCTTTCTTCCGCTTTTATTTCAAGCCATGAGCATCTGTTGAGAGACATAATTCAATGGAAACACTCCATTTGATTTGAGGGTACTGTTCCGCACAACTCGCAACATCTTGTTTGTCTGTCCCAAATCATAACGAGATGATTTCACCTCGATGGTTTCATCCTTCTCTAGACGAAGAGGCAACTGAACGATTCGCGTGATTTTTATCTCGAGTTATACCACATTTAACATATGCACACACACGGGAGGACGCTTATATTCTCGTATCGTGGGGTTGAGCTGTACAACTGAATAACAAGGTCGGAATTTGCTTCCGATTCCTACCAGGACACCAGGTCACAAACAGACTGTCAGTTACGTACTTATAGTACTATATAGTAGTCAAAGCGGGGGGAAATCGGATACGGATTGTTTTGGTGACAACAAGTATTTCCACACTAGGAACAGAATACGGGAATGGGTATTCTAGAAGACTACTTTAAAATAACTGTACGCACGTGTAAAATGATTTCTCGCTAGGTTTTATAGGGTAACTTCACGTGTTTTCTACAGGTTGGAGGAGGGTTCATTCCGAAGGAATCATGTTTTCACAGAATCTGTCACCCCAGGATAATATGGTATTAAGTATTGGGTATTAGAAATTATATTTATCTGATCGAGAAGTTTCGAAAGATTGTTATTATTTTTATTTCTATCATCCATTTAAAAATAATATTCTTCTCTTTGATGTCAAATCCTGTTCATTCCGCGAGTTGAGCCCGTATTTAAATAGTCGTCAAACTTGGAATTCATTTAATTGGTGATTTTGTTATAGTCAGTCTTGCAATCTATCAGCATAGACAGCATGGATTTGTGGAGCGATCTTTCACTTTCCAGAATTCACTTTACCTTTCACTTTACTTTACTTTTACGCTCTACGGCTCACGAATCAGCACCAGAAAATTTATATTGCAAATTCTCTTTCTCTTTCTCTTTCTCTTTCTCTTTCTCTTTCTCTTTCTCTTTCTCTTTCTCTTTCTCTTTTCTCTTTCTCTT
>NW_026599763.1:19658-25000 GCF_029784135.1 Toxorhynchites rutilus septentrionalis
GGAAAAAGGAAAAGGAAAGGAAAAGGAAAAGGAAAAAGGAAAGGAAAAGGAAAAGGAAAAGGAAAAGGAAAAGGAAAAGGAAAAGGAAAAGGAAAAGGAAAAGGAAAAGGAAAAAGGAAAAGGAAAAGGAAAAGGAAAAAGGAAAAGGAAAAGGAAAAGGAAAAGGAAAAGGAAAAGGAAAAGGAAAAGGAAAAGGAAAAGGAAAAGGAAAAGGAAAAGGGAAAAGGAAAAGGAAAAGGAAAAGGAAAAGAAAAAGGAAAAGGAAAAGGAAAAGGAAAAGGAAAAGGAAACAATGCAAATGTTTATTTTTCAAACTCAAAGCTCAACGTTCAATGCACAACGTTTGATGCTCAATGTTCAACGCTTAACAGTCAACACGCAAACACTGGCGTTCCGGTTGTCGGTGCAGTACAAGTTAATAGAAGCGAAAAATAGCTTGAATGAAATCATAAAGATATAGAGAGAAGATAGAGAAGAAGAGAGATAGAGAGAAAGAGATATGTTTCCTTACCGTATCAAGACTGAATCGATTTCACGAAAACTTGGTTACCAGAACTCACAAAGAAGCTATACAGATAATGGTTCCAAAATCCGATCTGGGTAGTGCTATCTGATCAGAGCCAATACTAGACAGAAAATTCGGGACGGAAATGCTTCCTCGCCACCTAGAAACTCTTGAATTTCGCTAAAAAAAACTTGTCTGACTTGTTCGTTTTGTTTTGCTGCCCTTCGCGCGTAGCAGAAATAAATTTTCTATGTGTTGAGTGCAGTTCACCATTAAAATTCCCAAGAAAAGACAATATTCTGATAAAAGCCCCAAATTATGAATTGATCAATATGATGACCGTAAACTCAAGTAATAAGAAATGCAACATCTACTTCAACATTCGAATTTTTTCATTCGAAAATGATAATTTCTAAAACCGGACAAACCATGATCATTTTTCGGACAAACCAGAATCAGAATTTCTCTTTGAAGAAATTCGTTAAAAAACACAAAGAATTGAACGATTATGATATTATGATATTATTAGCAACTAGAGACTTTGCGCTTTTCAGCAAACCAAAACTCGTCTTGATTATATATGATTTTCATGAATAAAAATCGATTAGCATTTACTAATTGTGTGAAAACACCCAAAATCGGACAAACCAACATGATTCACCCTATTCCATTTCCAAGAAATGAAACCGAAATGAACTTGTCGCTACTATTGCGTCGAACCTCCACAAAACTGCTCAATGTATAAACACGGTCCAACCGATCAAACAGCGGAATGTTGGGAATTTTCAATACAAGCAAAATAGTGGATAAATAGAAAGAATTTAAACGAATGATGAGTATGAAGTATTTTTTAAGAAATTATACGGAAAGTTTACGAGAACCAAATTATTGATAGCCGAGTATTCAATCACATTGATTTTGCCTTCTGATCCCTATTACCGAAGAAATAAAAAAATGTATCTCTGGCAACTCTGGGCAGTAGTGCTTCGGGTCAGTACTGTCCACTCATTTTTCTTTTCATCTTCCGAAAAGCTCTGATCAATTCACTTTAATAGATATGTCCATTTCCGGAGAAGCCTGAAGGGTTGTTTTCGTGTGGGCTGTTACTTACTTAGAGGGCACGAGAGTGGCGATTGTTGATAACGTTGTGAAAATGTGAGCTATTCAGAAATGAAAAAAGAAAGCTTTTGGTTATAATAACAGTTCTGTGTGAAATTTCGCCAATAGACTATCGAGTGGTTATTTGCTAGGAGTGATTTTTCTGCTCCGAGACGTGTTCGACGTCTTTGTATCCAAAAATCCACCAAGCCTTCAAGTAAAGCTATGCCAGCTCTCTCCCAAATACCCGGTTCAATCCGTACAAGCCAATAACATTATTTATCGAGTGGAACTAACCATCCCTCCCTCCTTGTTGTGATTCCCTTTCCCCTTCTGCGGAACATCTATCGCCGGGAGCAATTTATTTGGCCGTCCAGTGACGGTGGCTTGCCAGATTTCCACATGAGATACACCGTTTTATGGCCACTGTCCGTCTACCCCCGGGAAGGATGCACGCCACCAGGAGGACTAGTTCGGATGTAATTGGACCGACACAATTGGGTGCAGACAACACATTTTGGTGTGAACTGCAGCTAATTCAATCAGATTATCCAGTCCGGAACTGGCTTGACAAGCTGAAACTGCAAGAAGTGAGCGATAAATTGTGCTCTTTGTTGGTTTCCCATCCTGTTTGTGCAGATAAATCTGATACCATCGTCGCCTTTTTCGCTTCTCTTTTTGTTTATCGCCATATTCGGTAGATACGAGTACAGATGACCAGCACATATTCCGGGGATTGAAATAAATAATTTCTGCCGAATAATCCAGATAGACATCCATCACTGGAAACGCATTCGCAGCAGAAAATATGGATGTTGACCTTCAGCAGGCTATTCAAATTTATTGGCGACACAATCCGAGTGAGTAAATCCTCTTTATTCCACGCGGCGAATGACGTGAGATAGCAAATTTTACCTCTTTATTGTGGAAGCCACCTTACTTTTTAGCTCCTATTTTATACCCGAGTCGATAACATATGAGGACACAACTTCAAATCTCACCTAAGTGACAATCTATAGTCACGCAATTCGCCTGCAGGAATAACGTGACTTGAGTCATCTCATCAAGGGAATCAAGGGGAATAACTTGTAGATTTCATTTGAGAGTCAAAATTAAACATCACAAAGTATTTATAGAATGTTTGTGCATTATTGGACTTCAAGAAATAACGGTGGAAAAAAACGTCGCCTCACTTCGCATAGATTTTGATTTTCCAACGACGTCCAGCTAAATCAAAATTACAGCACTCCAAAACACGCTAATTGCTCCCAGCAAAGCGCGGAAAAGGTTTATCTGAGCCTCAGTTTGATGCTCGATAAATATACGAAAAGTTTATCTCAACTTCGTGCGCTGCTGCCGATCATCCATCCGTTCAGTCAAAAGCACCGTGAAAGACCCTGCAGCATTCCAGTATGTATGGCTGGTGTTGATAAGCCGCCTTTCCGCGATTCCATAAACAATGTGAGTTGTGTCGGAGGACGAAAAGTCTCCTCCGGTTCCCCGTATCGCGCTACCACGAAGAACACGAAGATAGCACAAACGGTGGTTTCTCAGACTCCTCATGATGGCGCTATCTCTCGGAGCGGTGTTGATAACAGTGTTTAGCGACGGCTTTGTTCGTGCCAAGGTTATGCCGCAGTTTCCCGAACAATGACGTATACCTCGCAAGGATGATGAATTACTTAATTTGCATGACACTTTGAACGTTTTCGTGTGTGCAATTAGCGATAACACAGATACAAAAATTTGAACAATGACAAAGTTGATAAAATTTAAATTCAAACAATTTTCTGAATCAATCATGGATTATTTTATGGCAAACACTAAAGGGCAGTTATTCGAAATAGTCTCATCAATATACGAATTAACGGTAAACAATGAATCGCTTTGCTGGCATTGACCTTGAGAATGGATAGTCTGAAGATTTTGTAGATATTGTAGATATGTAGATTTTCGTAGATAAAATAGTTATAGTCATGCCAGTCATATACTATCGCAGGTTTTGATGGAAAAGAATTTATATATATATATATAAATGGATTTCTGTCTGTCTGTCTGGCTGTCTGTCTGATTCTTATGCACTCGGAAACTACTGAACCGATCAACATGAAAATTGGTATGTAGGGGTTTTTGGGGCCGGGGAAGGTTTTCATGATAGTTTGAAACCCCTCCCCCCTCTCTAAGGGGGGCCTGCCAAACAAATTAAACACAAATTTCTGCATTACTCGAGAATTAATCAAGCAAATAAAACCAAATTAGGCATATTGAGGTTTTAGGATGCAATAAATGATTATATGGTGGTTAGATACTCCTCCCCCCTCCTTAAGGGGGGGATGTTCTGCCATGCAAATGAAACACAAATTTCTGCATTACTCGAGAATTAATCAAGCAAATGAAACCAAATCAGGCATGTGAGGGTTTTATGGTGCAATTAGTGTTTTTACGATAGTTAGATACTCCTCCCCCCTTTCTAAGGGGGCCTGCCAAACAAATTAAACACAAATTTCTGCATTACTCGAGAATTAATCAAGCAAATAAAACCAAATTAGGCATATTGAGGTTTTAGGATGCAATAAATGATTCTATGGTGGTTAGATACTCCTCCCCCCCTTCTCTAAGGGGGGCTGCCATACAAATGAAACACAAATTTCTGCATTACTCGAGAATTAATCAAGCAAACGAAACCAAATTAAGTATATGGAGATTTTAGGGCGCAAAAAATGTTTTCACGGTGATTAAACATTCCACCCCTTTTCTAAGGGAGAGCTGCAATACAAATGAAAGACAAATGTCTGCATGACTCGAAAACTAATCAAGAAAATACCAAACTTGGCATGTGAAGATTTTAGGGGGCACGAAACGTTTCTGTTATGAATAAACACTCCTCCCCCTCTTTAAGGGGAGAACAGGGGAGGGGTCTGTCTTTGTTCTATCATTTTTTCTGTATCCAACATTTATTCCATATAACGGAGAAACATGTTATTTGCAAGTGGTTGAAAAATCTTGAACGAGAGTTGTGTCTGAAAATAATCTGATATTATAATGATGAGTTTTAGTAGAAGTACTAGGAATTTTTTAGTAAAAGGTTAATTCAACGGGGTCGATTAGAAGATCAATCAATGAACAGTCCTGCGATTGGACTCATTATTTGCGCTTAGTAAGAAAACGTGAATGTTTGAAGGTATTGATAAAAAAACAAATTTTGGGCGCGACGAAGTTTGCCGGGTCAGCTAGTGTTATGATAAAAATAAGTGAGGTCAGACGAAGTCTCTAAATGGTTCCCTACGATTATCACGAGCAAATATATTGTAAACTAGCTGACCCAGCAAACTTCGTCTCGCCCACAATTAATATTTTGGTTAAATAATTTCGAACACACACGTTTCCCTCCGGAATTGTTTTTCTAAAAGCGATCCATATTCGCGATCTATAACAGAGAAATTCCAATCAGTGATTTAATAAAACACTTTTCAAATGCACTTTAGATATACAAAATTCACTAAATAAATAAATAATTTTCCCAACTTACCGATTGATTTACATACTTTTTTTTGGCATATAAACCTAACTAAGACTAAAACTCATAAAACCCGTTATTGACTGTTCAAATCTGTGATGATGCAGATGGAGTGAAAGCTTAAAACAGAATCCGGAGTCACTGTTCATTTTATAGCAGCGGTCGTAGTAGGCATATCTGAAATCTTTTGACAGCAAACTGTTTGAAAAGCCTGCATCCGTT
>NW_026599764.1:0-23464 GCF_029784135.1 Toxorhynchites rutilus septentrionalis
TAACTGGGCAACTCATGCAAAGGAGGCCTAAGAAGCCTTTTTTCTTCTCAGTTCATCATTTTAGCTAATGGTTTTTACTGTACTAATGTTTCTGTAATCCTCTTTCCCCGGAGGGCTCTTCTTAGTGTTTTTGACGTAGGGCTACGTCTTACATTAAGGGTGCCAAATCAGAAAACAGGTCACGTTTTTATGAAATAACGTTAAAGTTAATAACTATTTTTACTGCGAACGGATTCTAACGTTTTGCGTACCAATCGAATCGGAAACTTTCTAAGATTTGTTTGATATGCTATACATTACAATCCCATAGTCTGTATATGGTTTTAATTGATGAAAATTCCCCATACATTTGTTCTGTCCATTTGTGTGCTTTCCCGAACAGAGCTGTCAATAATGAGCAATTTATGCAGCCGCTAGAATAGAAACAGTCGGAGACGAATAAATCGTTGGATAATAATGAGAAGAATACAAACAACGAAGGGGGATAGCGAAAAGAGAATATTTGCGAAGTAAGTAAGCTGTCGCTAGCGTATAAGTATTGCATCTCCTCTGATGAAAATTCTTAGAATCTTTCCGTCCCTGAAAAAAAAGATCGCTTATTCTGCTCTTTTGTGTTTTATGTTTCCCCTCGAGCTGTGAACGTTAGCGAATATTTCACTTGAAGTTTATCGCTGCAATTGTGTACATCTGTTAGACGCGTGTTTGATGCTTGTTGAATGACGATGTACGGAAGCTGCCTCTCAGTAAATACTCAGTGCAATGCGTACATTGATATAAAGAAACAAATTGCGACATATGACTAGTTAGTGTATTGTTCTCGCAAAGGCCTAAAAGAATCGTTGCTTCTCGAAATGATTCTACAAAACCACGAAAGCCATTAAACCTTTTCAGGGTCCCCGGAACTTTTTACTAGAGAGTTATTTATGAACTTTTGACGTATCGATTTCAATCTCACCTCCTGATGAATTTTATAAACATAATGTCAAGATAGCTTTCGAGGATGTCAAATTGTAAATTTGTATTTCAGTGAACTTCGATTTTAATCTCACCAGAAACCACTTGACAAATTTCATAAACATTGGATCCCTTTCAAGGTTGTCGTATTAACGGTCGTAAACTTAGGAGATGCAGTTTTGTAAATTTGGTCATTACAAAACAAGTGGTCACAAGTTATATTTACATATTCACTTCACAATTACTAGGCTGACAGTGAAAATTGTGACGAGATGAATGATGAATCAGATCCAGCTGAAGCGTTCTTTTCTAGAATTGGGACTACCAATATTTCGAATAAATGCCAGACTATGACACGGTTGGATGCAACGGGATTTTTGTCAGTGTAGTTCTGGATGAATATCAGTTGTTGAATTTTTAATAATTTTCAATTAATTTATTTAATTAAATCATTCCATGACGGTTCAAAATAAACGCCCTGGAAACTAAATTTTTTCTGAGCTTCCAAGTTTTTTTTGTTACCTACGCCGTTTAGAAAACCGATCCTTCAAAATCGAACTTTCTCTAAAGATCGCCTAATCCTAAGATCGATCCACGGTCGAAATAAAATCGATTCATCCATACAACTCCATGAGAAGGATTATTAGGTGGAGCAGATGGCAGAATTTGCGAACGTAGTGTGCGTGATAGCACGCGCTGCCATAGCTACTTTTCACATTGTGACGATGATATTTTTCAGCAAGTTTTTTATCAATTAAAAACAGATCTTTTCGTGGAGTTCCTACTGAACATGCATATAATGTGACAGTGTGTAGTGGATATCCGTGAAATGATGTCGTTGAAGATGAATAAAAGTGATATTTTTGTGTGTCATTTGCACTCTCTCGCCTTTATAGAAACAAACAAATTTTCGTTATTTTTGATGTGATGATATTTTGAAGGCTACCAGTACAGGTGTATGTGATTTGAGGAAAATAGTTTACAATTAAGCAACGTTTCTTTGAAAATTCTGCTATTTCCGAGGACTGAGAATAATACTGTTCTCTGGGCGTTTTTTCTTCTTAAATGATGGAAGTAAGTCACAATACAATTATCATCTATTATAAAAACAATCAGTAACAAGATTTCATGAGCCTTTTTTCTCATGACATCATCAAATTGTGAGTTATTTAAATATTGTTTCGTCTCTTCCATATACATTCCATATTGAATGCAAATAATGACAACACTATATTTTGTTTACCAAAACAAATATACTCTGCCTACTGCTCCACCTCATATGTACCTCATTGCATACAACTGCTCTGCTCTGCAAGACACATCGGGCTGCTGTTCTATAAATAACTCAACAATGATCAATCAACTGTCTCCGCTGTCCGGTGGTCTAACTGGATAATGGAAGATCAGAAGAAATACTCTTACGCCTAAATGGCTACTGTGTAAATGTACCATATGAGGGGCTTAGAATGAAAGGAGTGTAAGTGAATTGATCGATTTCTCTACATCGACTCTCTCTTTTGAGCATAACTTAGCTGCAAACTCATTCTCAGCTGTATTTCACAATGTGGAAGGTAGGTCAAAACGTAATCTATCGGATTCTATAGCAAACCCAAATTGGAACGTTTGTGCAGTTTGGTTCACCCGCCTTATAGCCCAGACCTTACCCCTTCCAACTACCATTTGTTTCGATCGATGCAGAACGCTTCTAGTGGAAAACAGGGCCATACAAGTTTTCTTCAATTTACACACCGTCACTCAATAATGAGCCTTTCGCCTTTCAATGTGCTGCAAACTTGTGCAGACTGAAAACAGTGCTATCCTCTGTTCACACTCGACAAAGAGAATATCACTTAACCTTCACACAGTCTCGTTTTGCTTCACGTTCATTTCTTTCATTCTCCTCGCCGAAGCAAAATTGTCAAATCGTCAAATGAAAATGAAAGATTTTTGTATGGAATGAAAGTGTCTTAGTTCGAATGAAAATTTCGTTGGAGCTCGAACCTCATTCACTGAAACTAATTAAAATGACGATATGAAAGAATGTGCAGTATACTAGCAGGCGTAATTTGTTGTCGGCGTTGGTTGTAATACTAATATGCCCTCATATGCCTCTATTAATTCCACTTTTTTGAAGACGGTTTGGGAAAATCCAGTTTGGAGGAATGAAACTTTCAATTGAAAGCAGTCGTCGTCCTTTCGCATGTTAAACTGAGAGCGATATAAAGCCCATTCAAATAATAATTAATAGGGCACTCTCAGTCATCAAGTGAAAGCATCTGCTTTCAAATTCGAAGAAAACGACAGCAGAACGAAAACGAAATTGAAGAATCGATGTTTCAGTATGCGCAGTGGATACACACAATCGAAATTGAAATCGACTGAAGAGAAATGAAGAGTCGATTTCAATTCATTTTCATCTTTTGGAAATTGTCAAGCCCTGGTGGAAAACACATTACTTTAACAAGGTATCAAAAATTGGCAACATTTATTCTTGGCTTTTGAATGCTTTTTCACGACGGAATCCGTAAATCACCAGAAAGATGGAAAGAAGTATTGGCTAGCGATGATCAATACGG
Organism: Toxorhynchites rutilus septentrionalis; assembly: GCF_029784135.1. Taxonomy (NCBI): domain Eukaryota; kingdom Metazoa; phylum Arthropoda; class Insecta; order Diptera; family Culicidae; genus Toxorhynchites; species Toxorhynchites rutilus. The sequence continues at coordinate 3,531 of NW_026599764.1, forward strand.
TGGATAATGTATTGATTAATTTTATTATTCAAATAAATGTGTATGACATGAAAACAAAACGGAACGAATTAAGTTGCGCACCCAATACATAAAAATAAAAAATAACGGTCTACGACCGTTATATTTTATTTTTACGGAGGACGAGGGGCGGACCGTCCCCCCTCGCCCTCCGTACACTACGCCACTGCGACACTCGAACTTACAAATACACACATGCCAATTCAAACAATTAGAAGATCACAACCTACAGGGGCTTCAAGACAGTTTGTCAATTTCAAAGCTATCTCTCAAGCAAGCCGACTATGTTGCTGGCTGGGTCGAGACCGGAATTAAAATCCACACAAAATCGAAGTCTAAGTTAATATTTAACTTCACATTTCTCTTCTGCTTTGCATCCGCACGCCAATGCAATCTAAGTGCTGTACAGTGTTCTTTGTGCATATTCTGAAAATGCATTCTTAAGCTAACAACATTGCATGGCTACTTTATCTGTTCTTCCCTTAGATATAAAGATGTCTGATGGTAGCCATAGTTGTTTTCGCAATGGTATGGATATATTAAAATTGTGGTTTGGTGCTACTTTACTTGCTTCTTTTAGACGACAACACTTGAGGAAGAATGAATTGAACCAATCCAATGAACCACTATATGTTACATGCTCATTGTTTAGATTTTGATTTTAACCATCATATCTTCCTGTTAGACGTAATCCTACATCAACACATTACACAAATATTCATTCTGTGACGAACATTTTTGCGAACTTTCAAGGTCGGCCCGGTTTAGGTCAATTTTTACATGAAAATAATATTTATCTATATCTAACAGATTGTTGGTGCTTTGACAGAGGATCATGTTGACTAGGAAGGTCGCCGCCGTTTGAGGCCTTAAACCTTCGTCATAAGAGGAACCTTATTTTTGTTGTTGGCTGAGAATAAGCAGGATAACTCACTGAAGTTCAGAAAAGTCATTCAAGAACTGTTATACGTTTGTCATTTTCGAAATTAATTCAATGAAAACCACTTTCGATCCAAAAACAATCGTTAGTGGTTAACCTTTGGGGTATAACTTGTCATTTCCAGATCACACCTGATGTGTTGATTTATCTTCATTTTCTAAACACGATTAATCGGTTCATAAATGCGATGCGTTCGATATAAAATATCAGTTTGTAAACGCGACAACGCTACATCTAACGATTTGGACAGAGTCATGGTTGTATAAAAAATCAAAGTTTTTATATAACATTGTAAGTCGGAAACGTCGGGACCTGCGGAAAGTGAGACAATTTACAACTTCGGTTTGATTCAATACTGGATTAAATTAATCATTTAAAATTAAAAAAACGGATGCTTTTTCACAAATCAAGAGATATAAAGCAAAACATAAACGAAAATCAATTTTGCTCTTACTTTACCTATCTGATACTATTCGAGTCTGTGTTACGAAAATATCGGTGTATATTATCGAAAATTTTGCAGTGTTAATCGGAAATAGCATGTAATAGAGGTTATCAGTAACCGAATTTAACATTTTGCACCAACATTTGAAAGGTCTTTTTGTATATTATACGAAAGAGTCTCGAAATTAACAACAATTTTCCGAAGATAATTTATTTTTAAAACATGTGCAATGTGCGGAGCGCTATCATAGTATATAATATAATGTAGCTAAATAGAGTTTCTTCCTCAGATTTTTCAATTTGTGTTGTTTGAATGGTTAAATTCTATTTTCAATGAGTAATATTTTAAAAAATTATAGGAGGTTGTGTCCAAGATACGACCGCATTGTTGACGTAGAACTACGCTGTTATTTTATATAAGTCGCTTGTTTATACCTTCGAATATTATTCTATAATGCTGTGAAATTTTAGAAACAACTGCTTAGTAGAATAATCTCTGAAATGACATTTTTATTGTAGAATCAGTTGATGGTAATTGATTGATGATTCATTCTTACCCTCGCAAAACAATCGTATGTCGCAATTTATTTCATGTCAATGCATTGAAAATATACCTCGAAGGCTATTCCGGTGGTCTTTTTCGAAACTGACATAGACTCGGGTACAGTCGATTATATACATGTTGCACCAGCACCATTATTCCATATCTCATAACTACATCAATATATCTTTGGCACCGCATGTAAACAACAACAATGACAACACTTGCAAGTATCAAATATCATGCTACATGTTATTTAGTATTGCCTCAAAGGAATCGCACCTCTAGATATCGTTCGTACAAACTAAGCGTAAACCAAGCGCCAAACAAGCGTTCACCATAGCATGCATACAGAGCCATACATTGGTGGCTTGAAACTACTAGCAATATAAACATTTCTCATCATTTTGCGCTATTCTCAAAAGAAACGCTTCTGTTAATATTACTGGCCTCGAAAAGAGTTGCATTACTTTCTCATGCTCGAGATAAGCGCAGCTGTCTCCCTTAGTGGAGGAAGTTTTGCTACTGGCAAGCAAAACCTAATCACATACAAAATTCCAGAACATTTACTTTCTTGATGACTAAACAAGAGAAATAAACTCTTTTTGTTAATAACAATCTCGAAAACAGTAGCAATGCTTCATTATGATCAATATTAGCGCAAATGCAATCCTAGTTGAAGGCAGTTTTGCGACTGGCACGAGAACCCAAATAACTTATAACATTCCAGTAAGATATTAAAGATGCTTAGTATTGCCAAATAATTTTTTGGTGCACAACCTTAACGTCTGCCTCGCCATAACGTCAGTTTAACGCATTGATGCATTTTCAAAGGCACCAAAGAAGCCCTTATGATGGCGGAAAACAAACAATGTTAACTGCTTGGAAAAATAACAGAATTATGCCACACAGCTTGTACTCTGCTGTAACACCCATCGATGCGAATTCGCTGATGAGTTTGTCAAGAGCGACCGCCTTCACCACCACCGGGGGGAGCTTGATTTTGTTTGCTGCCTGGGCGTTTACATTCTCGCTGTTGTTCGGTGCGGTGTCACATTCGCGAAGGCTCGGTTCAGTGCGAGCGCTATTCACTGCACCAACACCGCGTGCATCATTAGATGACGCTTACCTCGAAATTTTATTGCCCCTGGCAATGCGTTCGTTTTTTGCAGGGCTCGAGCCTGCCTTCCTCTTCTTCTTGCTCATCGCACACTACGCGAAGCGTCCAATTTATGACGCGGAAAGAAGAACACACGATACGAATAACGCGAAAAACGAACAGAAAAATCAAACGACGATTTCCAAGTTGGATTACCACTGATGGGGTCCAATCTTAGATCGAAGCGCAGCGAAAGTAAAGTGAACTGGATTACTCAACAGTCCGATGCCGAATGAAAGTTTACTTCAGCGAGATCCACTGTTTATACTCTAGGCAAGTATTCCCCTTCATTCTTCTTCTTTTCCTTTGTTCACGGAGACTTTAAATCCTACGATTTCCCCTCCGTTGGTCGTCGATAAGTTGCTCGTTATTGATATCTCTGTTCGGGAAAGCACTCAAATGGACAGAACAAATGTATAGGAAAATAGAAACACTTAAATTTTCATGAATTTTAACCATTTACTAACAAGGGGATTCTAATGTATGGCATATTAAACAAATCTTACGGAATTTCCGATTCGTTTAGTATGTAAATCGCCAAAATCCGTTCGCGGCAAAAAAAGTTATTAACGTTTACTTTATTTCATAAAAACGTGACCTGTTTTCTGATTTGATACCCTTAATGAAAGACGTAGTTCTACGTCAAAAAAAGTTCCGGTGAATTTAGATTTGGATTTGAGTTAGCTTTCCAACCTGTAACTCAGCACTGGACATTCTGTACAGGAAAGTAGTCTGAAAATGTCCAGGAAAATGATCAAGGGTAATTCAAAAATTAACAGTTTTACAATTTGTGTAACACGTTTCCAGATAAACTGTATGCCAATGTGCTGCAGTTCTTGACCAAAACTTCTCCTTTAATGAGTTGCGTTTATTTCGAAGGAAAGTATGAGGGTTGATTGATGTTGGTAATTGCAATATCCTTGCTATAGAATTGTGTATTCGATCATAGTGTAACATATTCGGACCGAATAATTAATTTTCGATCCGAACCATATCATGTTTTCACTAATGCAGCACTTCGTACCACTCGGACCACACCGAACTCTACTCAAAACACTTTGAGCCACCGTTTTTCGTTAATATTTTGCACTAATCAACAAACTTTCGCACATTCTGCCATTGTGGAGTAACCATTCAAGTGAACGTAAACCGGTGGCGACGGTCTCCATTTGTTCTGCGGTGCTGAAACACAGGGACACTTTGAAGTTGCACGTTGCACGTCAGTCTTGGTTTTCGCACGACTGCCAAACGACAACGTTACATTCACCTTGCACTGCGTAGCGCAAACACCCATAGCCGCGATGTTTCGTACTATTTCAGTCACAATGGGTGGCCAAAAACAACAGCGTCAAGTATTCAATTCACAACAAACGCCATGTTCCACTCGTACTCTGCACAATTTGCAAGTCTTCTTCAAATGGTCCATTGTACCAATTGTACGTAACTGCTGCAATCATCCGAATCCATCCCAGAGATACCACACCCTGGCGCGAGAACCTTGGGCGTAAGCACAAAGCTACACGCGTGTCGTACGCGCCAAATCGCCAATCTAAATCACAGAAATTCGCAACGAGAGTTCACCGTTCGTTGCAAACCTGCTCTGATGCTGTGCAGTACCGATTGATGATCCAATGACAACTAACCACCGACAGCGCCCGCTGACAACCGACCGACCTGCGCAAAGCTGTACACGGTGTGACGAAGGCAGCCCGCGTTGGCCAGTAGCCGTTCGAAGAGACACTGCACACTGTCGTTTAGTCGATTTTCGCGTGATTTTTTTGTCCAACTCTGTTTTGGTTTCTTGCCTTCACTATCAAACTATAGATAGGTATCGGCGCCCAAAAAAAAAGTGTAATGCGAACGATAGTAAGCCCCCATTCGCTCGTGCTCAGTGACTGTAACTGGGGGTGGGTTTGGACTAAGGCAATGAAGATTTAATGGGATTGATAGATTAAATAATCCAATTGATAATAAGCCTTGCTCGATGGCATTCTCATGTTAGTTAAGAGAGCATGTAGCACGCTAGAATAATGGAAAGAGTAATGGAATATATCGACATATGCTGAATTATATCATGCTTCGAATAGAAAATTAGCAGGTGTGGGGGATTACAGTTGCACGCGATATAGTAAAGCACAGAGAAGAAAAAACTGTTGAATTGTACAATATACGTTCTGCCAAATATATGCCGGGAATTTGCGTTTTCAAAGGAAATGCTTTATTCATCATCTTAATGTATATTATCCTTAATGTTATATTATCCTTCAAAACAGGCCCCTTCTGAAGCAACACACTTTTTCCAACAAACAATCCAGTCATCGAAACACGTTTTATATCTTTATTCAGGAATTGCCTTCAGTTCACGCAGCGAATTCGTTTTTGTGCCTTCAATGCTTTCAAAACGGATTCCACGAAGCGGAAATTTGAGTTTCGGAAATAGGAAAGAGTCACACAGGGTCATATCTGGAGAGTACGGCTTGTTCAAACATATTCGTGCCGTTTTTGGTCAAAAATTCGTTCACAATGATCGATCTCTGAGCTGGTGCATTATCGTGGTGCAGAATCTAAGGGTTATCCTTCTGACCATTTGGGACGAAATTTCTTTCTCAACCGTCTCATAACGCCAAGGTAATACTCTTTATCGAATGGACAACATCATATCAAAAATCTTCGAGCAAAAAAGTTAACTTGTTCTTAATGATCCTGTAAACAAACTAAATGGCATATCCCGCTCAAAATTAACATTAAGAACATTCAGTACCAATAAAAAAAACTAAAAAAAACATACGGTTGTATCTAGGACACAACCGTATGTTTTCGACGTAGAACTACGCAGTTATATTACTTGTTTACCACTTCGAATATTGTTTTAGAATGCATCGAAATTTTTGTAATAGATTGTGTTCTTTGTTACAAATAAATTTGATCCTTCCACGTTTGATATGATGCCTAGGACTACCAAAATATGTGAACGGATGAATTGTCAAACGATCATTGTATTTTTCATTTCCCTCTGAAATTATTGCACATCTCATGTTTACGTAGTTCTCGAACCGCGAAAGTTCATTCACCTCTAGTATCTGAAATGACGATTTCCCGGGATTCTCAGTTTAAAACATTTAGGGAAACATATTCCGGTCTGCCCAACGACAAGCGAGTACAGAAATATTCAACACCAAAAAATACACCCGACTTGCATGTGTTTGTAAAGTGGATTCCCCCAGGCACATTAATTTTGAAGTCCGTGTTAGGGAAACACTACTCAGTGGGAGAGAAATATCCAATACTTGCATTTATATTTGCAAAGCGGATTTCCACAGGTACATCGATTCCGAAGTCTGTGTTGGGAGAACCATAAATCGGGCCAATCAAAACTTGGCAGATAGGGCGTTTAAATAACGCTTGACATTTTACAGTTATTCAATTGTTCATCTTATGAAAAATAATGTTTTATTGATTGTGATAGACGCGTAGAAATATTTCCTATCAATTGATGCAAACATCTTTTCGATCTGTTAAGAAATGTTCGAGTTATAAGCATTCGAAATACGGGTAGGATTAGCACACAAATCGGCAAAACAAATGTATGGGAAAAAAGGAAGTTCTTCCAGTTTTCATGATTTTAAACCGTTTAGAGATTAGCGAATTGTAATGCATAGCATATCAAACAAATCTTGGAGAATTTCCGATTCGATTGGTATGCAATTCATGAGAATCCGTTCACAGTGAAAATAGTTATTAACGTTAACTTTATTTCATAAAAACGTGAACTGTTTTCTGATTTGGCACCCTTCCTGAAAGACGTAGTTCTACGTCAAAAGGACGTTCAGCGAGAGGATTATGAATTACAAATTTTCGGTATATATTTGACAGAATGTAGTTCCAATTAATGTTCTTATTCGTTTCCTTTAATGGTTTTACGGCTATTTCTAGAATCTTTGATTTATTAGAGTCAGCTTTTTCGCTTTACAGGATGATGCTTAGTTTTTTTTTCGCAGTTGAACTATTCAAGTTTGAAAATGTTGGAGTGTGTTGCGAATCGTTAGTTACAGATGCTAGAGTTTATTCTAGATATCCTAGTCTTGAAGATCCCGCAATGGTTTGAACATTGAAACTCGAGAGTTTGCGGAGAAGCTGGATGAGTAATCACCAGGATGTTATAGAAGACAATCATATCAATTTTTAGTGTGGATTATTCTGGATGTGGAGGCGATCTGGCGTAGTGGTAACATCCGTACCTCTCACGCTAATAGTCACGAGTTCAATTCTCACTTCCGACATTCTTCCAAAAATTGAAGTGAAAAGTGACGAATCACTCAAAAGTATTGAAAGTCACTATAATACAGAAAAAAAACTTATTCTGGATTACAGGCTCGTTTCCGGACAAGCGCTCATTTTCTACTTGATTTTTTTTATATTTATGATTATTTTATATTTATATACACTTCATCGGAATAAAAATTGATCACAATGAGTATACTAGAAACCCTTTTTTCGTTTATTATCTATCAATTTCGAAGCGACTGACTTTTTATGCACGAACGTATCGTTGCGTGAGCAGATTTACTTTGTATATGGTATAGCGATGAAAGTTGATTTTTCATAACCTTGAATACTCGCGTAGGCTTTCCATATTCGATAATAGGAAGGATTTCTTCGTACCTTTGTAATCGTGGTGCATATGTCGAGGTCAGCTCAGCAAGATTCCGCAGTTTCGATATTACATCTGGTGTATTGCAGGGAAACTTTCTGGGAACACTGTTATTAGATATCTCCATCAACAACGTTTCCACATTGCATTCATCGTCCAAGCTTGCATTCGTTGATGACGTGAAAATTTATCGGATTATCTCATCCCCGTTAGATTTTTTAGCTCTTAAAATAGACATCCCAGTGTACGTTGCCCCTGCTTGGTATCCCTTCTACATAGTCTTGGTATCCCATAGGCATGTCTTGATGAAGAAACAACGGTACGAATTTTTGATATAAAGGGTGTGTCACATCAAATTGCATCACGGAAAAAACGCTGTAGAAATTCGCCCAGTAGACCGATCCTTTTGAAAATTAGACAGAAAAATAAAAACTATTAAACAACTTTTGGCATTTTCTTTTTATTCATACTTCGAGCCCAAGCCCGTATGCTCGCACCTTCCTCTTTACCCCGTCCATAAGGTTCTGTACAACGTCAGGTTGTAGTTTTTTTTGAACAGAAATCCATTTTCTCTTGAAGTTCGCCTCCGATTTGACAACTTTTGGGTTCTTCCGGAGGGGCTGCTTCATAATCGCCCAATATTTCTCTATTGGGCGAAACTCCGGCGCGTTGGGCGGGTTCATTTCCTTTGGCACGAAGGTGACCCCGTTGGCTTCGTACCACTCCAACACGTCCTTTGAATAGTGGCACGAAGCGAGATCCGGCCAGAAGATGGTCGGGCCCTCGTGCTGCTTCAATAGTGGTAGTAAGCGCTTCTGTAGGCACTCCTTAAGGTAAACCTGCCCGTTTACCGTGCCGGTCATCACGAAGGGGGCGCTCCGCTTTCCCCAAGAGCAGATCGCTTGCCACACCATGTACTTTTTGGCAAACTTGGATAGTTTCTGCTTGCGAATCTCCTCCGGAACGCTGAATTTGTCCTCTGCGGAGAAGAACAACAGGCCCGGCAGCTGACGAAAGTCCGCTTTGACGTAGGTTTCGTCGTCCATTACCAGGCAATGCGGCTTCGTCAGCATTTCGGTGTACAGCTTCCGGGCTCGCGTCTTCCCCACCATGTTTTGCCTTTCGTCGCGGTTAGGAGCCTTCTGAACCTTGTATGTACGCAGGCCCTCCCGCTGCTTGGTCCGCTGGACTTGACAAATTCAGCTTATTGGCGACATCCCGGACCGAACTTCTCGGATCACGTCTAAACTGCTTAACTACGCGCTTGTGATCTAACTAAACATAACGTAACTTTAATATAACGTACATTTTACTTTCAAAATTGTACGTTGTATCGAATTGTACGTTACATAGGAACATAGTTTGTGTTACTTTTTCATGTTGCTGTTTGGGTAAGATATGTAAATAATATAAATAAAAAGATCAACTAGAAGATGAAGCGAACCTTTCTCGTGATCATACTATTGATCAAAGCTTGATTAATTTAGAATCCGGAACCATAAAACAAATTGTATCTCGGCATCGGTTAAAGGTACAAAAATGTTTTTATATCAAAATATAGATAATTTATTTTTTTATTATTCTTTTACAGTTTTGATGATTTTTTGTATCAATGTTGGGCTCTCTGTTGTTCAACCTCAGCGTCCATTCTATTCCACGATCTCTTCGTGTCTGCAGCATCCCGAATCAGCTTGGCACAAATTCCGCAATTCCGCTTCACAATTGCCCAAAATTTTTTTATTAAGCGGAACTGAGGGCAATTGAGAGGATTTAGATATTTTTCAATGTAATCGAAGCATTGTAGTAGATTGTAGTGGCGGCTTACCAAAATTTTACTGGACGTTTCTGCAGGCATTCTCCCTTACACATTTTCGAATCCATTGTCTTGTTTGTGACAAAAATCTTGCAAATCCCTTGCCAAATCAAGAACTTTCTAGCAAATTTATCAGCAAAAACGAACATAAATTTGAAGGAAATGGCTTGTCTAGCAGTGCCCTTCTAGAATTTCAGGCCTGGGGACTGCCCAAAATCCATCTTCGCGTACATTTCGTCATCCATCAACATGCATCCTTCGTACGTCACCTTGTTGTACAACTTTTGAGGTACAAATAATCTTTTGGTCTCCACGTTTAGCTTCAGCGTCCTGTTTGTTTGATATCGTAGTCCGAGATTTTGCGTTAATTATCTCAATACCTTCAACCTCAGCTTCCGATCGTATGCTCCACTAAGATCCGACTTTCTACTATAAAATTCCTAGTATTTCTAACAAAACTGTTTCGTTTCTATGGCAGACCTCCCCCTCCCCACTTCAGAAAGGTAGGAGGAGTGTTGAACCACCTTAGAAATGTTTCTTGCTCCCTAAAACCTCCACAGGCCAAATGTGGTTCAGTTTGCTTAATTAGTTCTTGATTTATGCAGAAATGTATGCTTCATTTGTATGGCAGTACCCAGAAACATTTATTGCACCCTATAACCTTCAGATGCCTAATTTGGTTTCATTTGCTTGATTAATTCTCGAGTTATGCAGAAATATGTGTTTCATTTGTATGGCAGCCCCCCCTTAGAGAGGGGGGAGGGACCTCAAACTATCACGAAAACCTTCCCCGGCCCCAAAAACCCCTACATACCAATTTTCATGTTGATCGGTTCACTAGTTTCCGAGTCCATAAGAATCAGACAGACAGACAGACAGACAGAAATCCATTTATATATATATATATAGATACACAATGCACAGGTAGATTGTTTTTATGGGTTTCCGTTAATCTAATTAACATTCGGGAACCTATAGCCAGACCACCATGTGACTTTTGTTGAACCTGTGAGATTGACATGAAACTCTCAGTACCTATTCCGAAAATATTTTTCAGAAACTATTAATCTGGAACTAAAATCTTCTGAAGAAGAAAGATGGGAAACTCAGGAAATAACGCATCATGTACCAAAATTTGGTTTTTAGTTTTGTTTTTTTAACCTAGTACATAATGGATCATTGTGGCGTCTTTTTCGGGCCTTGAATCTAAATCCACGATCTAAAGCATGAAATATTATCTGAATCTCGAAGTATCAGATTCTAGGAGTGAATCTCCTAAGTCCCGAGAATCTGATACCTCAAATTGAAATATGCCTCTGGTATCTGTAAGTGACTCCTGCAAAAGAGAATCTAAACAAGCTTCTTGTATCTACATCTGGAATAAGAATACCGAGATGGAATAAGGACCAGGAATCTGATTCGAAGGCATAGTTGGTCGGTGTTAAGTCAGAGCGAACCAAGTCGCAAAACTAAAAAAAATCGAGTTATTGATTGTATTAAACATTTTGTAAGCTACATTCTACATTTGTCGGATTTGGAAAATCACGCGTACAGCAAGAATAACTTGTTTTGAGCTCTCAATAGAAACTCTTTGTAGCACCAAACTTCAAACTCGTTGTTCTCGAAATCTTAAAAATGTCACTTGGTCCGGTCTGACTTAACACCGACCAGTTAGGAAACCGAATTCTAGAATCGTTATTCGGGAAGCTGGTTTTCAGAACCCGGTACTGGCATGTGAATTTTGCATTTGTTATCTGAAAATGAAATCTAGACTTGGAAATTTGGAATCTTGAATATGACTGTACAAATCGGAATCTGATAACTGGATTGGTATATCTGAATTCGTCTAGACGAGTCTAGAATTTTAAAATTCAAATTCGGGATAGAATCTAGAATCTGAGCCCAGTCTGGAATCTGGGATGGAATCTCGATCCGGAATAGGATTTGATATCTAAATGCAAAAAAATATATCTGAATACAGCATCTGATATTTGAAGGAAAAATCTCAAGCGGAGACCCAAATGCGAATCTGCGATCTCAACTCTAGAGTATCTGAATACTGGAGATTGAAATTGAATTCTGGATTTGAATCGACAATTGTAAAACATGATTTGTTTGCAGTCTATATATGATAAAAAATTGTAAGGGGTTGTATCTAGGACACGACTGCATTTTTGACGTAGAACTACGCAATTATATTATGCAATCCACTTGTTTACCACTTCGAATATTATTGTAGAATGCATCGGAATTTTTTAAATAACTTTTTAGTTTTTTTTTATTGTTACTACTTCAGTAGTAAAAATTTTCATTTAAAATTCATTTGAGAAGGGCCCTTGTGGAAAAAATGGGTGAGTTATATCTATGATATAACGGCAGGGTTGACGTGGGACTATCGTTGTTTTAGTAAGTATTTGTATTGTATTGAATAAATTATCGATTGAATGAAACTATTTTCGAATTAAAATGAATACAACATATTTGCTTTGTAAGCAATAAGTTTGAACAGTTGCTTTGATGAATGTTCTTTTACGTTTGATATGATGCCTAGGACTACCAAATTATGTGAACGGAAGAATTGTCAAACAATCGTTGTATTTTACATTTCCCTTTGAAATTATTGCACATCTCATGTTTACGTAGTTTCTCGAACCGCGAAAGTTCATTCACCTCTAGTATCTGAAATGACGATTATCCCAGGCTTTTCAAAATATGTTTCCGCTTTACGGAAACATATTCTGGTCTGCACAACGACAAGCGAGTACAAAAGTACTCAACACCAAAAAATACTCCCGCCTTGTATGTATTTGCAAAGCGGGTTCCCCCAGCCACATTAATTTTGAAGTCCGTATTAGGGAAACACAGCTCGGTGGGAACAAAAATACTTCCGACTTGCATGTATATTTGTAAAGCGGATTTCCACAGGTACGTCGATTCCGAAGTCTGTGTTGGGGAACCTATAAATCGGCCCAATCAAAACTTGACAGTTAGAGCGTTAAGATAACGCATGACATTTTACAATTTTTCAATTGTTCATCTCATAAAAAATAACATTTTATTAATTGTGATAGACGCGAATTGATGCAAACATCTTTTCGATCTATTAAAAAATGTTCAAGTTATAAATATTATATAAATATTAATATATACAGGTAGAATTAGCACACAAATCGGCAGAACAAATGTATGAGAAAAAAGAAATTCTTCCAGTTTTGATGGTTTTAAACCGGTCGTAGATTGGCGAATTGTAATGTACACCATATCAAACAAATCTTAGAAAAATCCGATTCGATTGGTATGCAAATCATGAGAATTCGTTCACAGTGGAAATAGTTATTAACGTTCACTTTATTTCATAAATACGTGACCAGTTTTCTGATTTGGTACCCTTACTGAAATACGTAGTCCTACGTCAAAATTGAAATTTTTTTAGAAATTGGAATCTAAATCTACAAACAGAGTAGAATTTGGAAGTTTTTATTTAGTTTGTACTTAGTTTAGTAGAATCTAAGTTCGATAGCAGAATTCGTTTGCGTGGTTGTTGATATCTACCTTACACTTTTCTGTGTGTTTTCAGGTACATTATTGAAATTGATGTAACAAGTTTCTTGTTGGAATATTTATGCTTGATTTTGATTTCTGATGCGTCCCAACCGCCTAAACAAAAGTTTCACTAAATAGTTACTTCTTAAATTCCACTACGAAAAAATATCTGAAGTCATATCAATGGATTTGACTGAAACAGTTTCATAGTCCTACGTCAACAACGCGGTCTTGTCTTGGGCGCAACCCAATTTTAACGCATCGTGTTTCATAAAAATGCTTTGAAACCAAAAATACTGACATGACATTTGATGATCTATCTTAACCAGAATAGTGTGCCCGGCTTCACTTCTTTTGACGGTAGCCGACACGACTAGCGATGCGAAACAACCGAAAAGCAATGGTTTCCTACTTCGTTCGCTCATTGCACTTGAGTTCGACTAAGCTCCAAATCAACAACCGAGTTACTTTAGCCGCGTAGCTTAATTTTTTACCACCTGTCATCGGCCGTCGGTATTGATGAAGAATGTTTACTTGTGGTGGGGTTTCTGGGATCGATCCGAATTGCACTTTTTCCACGCCGTGAAACGGTCTGTCAAGCCGCGAGCGCATTATTGGTGCTCTTGAGATGTTTTCCCACAATTCCCATCTTTGAAGATGGAATAATTTCGGTGTTTTGAATTAAATCAATCATTTCACAAAAACCGAAGCTGAGGTAATAACTTTATGTTATGGATGGAAATATCGGTCACAATCAGTCACAATCGGACATAAAAAGTGTTAAGGGTTATGTTATTGTTTGTAACAAGGGTTGAGATTGTGAAATTGTACTCTAATTCAGCAAAGGGGCCATTGGATGTCTCGACAAATTTATGGACCGATTAACGCAATAAAAATTGATAATGGATAATACAATACGAGCATTGCAACATCGGAGTGAACGATTTATTTCCGTGAAAACGTGCTCACAGAATGGTCTTCTCTGCAGGAGAGGTGTTTTTTTTGCACACCAAGTGCGAGTCTGCGCACCTTTTATGAACGCTACAGTGGCCAGATTAAATCATCAAGCGCAAAATATACCCATTGGTAAAAGAAATCGAACGTAACAGGCCAAGAACATGTTTATGTTTAGTAAAAGAGAGAAAAAACGTGATGAGTTGATTTGATGTTTGAATCTATTTCTAGAGAGGATTATGCATATCGAGAATGTCTCGTTTTGCTTTTGAATAATCAATGTTGAAAACCAAGTTCGTTCCATTTGCATTGCTGATTTGTATCACCCAAAAAGTGATAAAAAAATAATTTTCGGCGTGTTTGTACTGACACTTTACAGCCATCAATCCTCATAATCACCGTATAATGAGTAAGAAAAAAAATCGGCGATCCGATAAACTGCCGCCAATCGATTACCGGTGGGATTTTATTAGACACAAAAAAATGTTTCGCTATCTGCCGAAATACGGAAAGCCGGTGTGAAACGAGAGTGGCATTAAAGGGCATACCTGGAGTGTGTAGGTGTGTTATCTAAGCCCAATTGCACATTGCTAATGACGACTCTAACGACGGCCAAGTCCAGCCTAAATCGAGCATGCGCCTGCTCATTAGACTGTGTCAACGCTGCAAATGATTAGGCGCGTTAAGCGTGAATATTCGTGCGAAGAAAAATGTTTGAGAAACACGGACAGCATCATGATGCCAACCGAAATACCTCTTTCTTCTCCTTCGGGGGGATAAATCAAAAGCGGCTTACAATCGTGTACCGCACCACACCGGTTGAGCGCTAGTGGGGCATGAAAATGGGGGCATCAGTTCCAAACTGAAAGGGAAATTTTCTCGCTTCTCTAATGCCGCTATAATGCTTTCCGAACGGGTCATGTTCGGCCGGGGAAAGAGATGTGAGGTGTGTAAGGTATGTTTCATACTTTAGCAGTTAATTTAAGTTAAATTGTTTCGAGGGGTATAGTTTGACTGCATTTGCTGGGAAATTTAATTCCGGATTCGGTAACCATTTCATACGAATTGTTAGATCAATGGCATTGGCTTTCACATTTTCTGTGACTTCCTGAAAAAATGGTTAGGCACTGGAAAAAAAACATTTTATTCGCCTCACTTCAATATCCAACATTTTTCTTCAATATACCTTTCAACAGTGGTACAAATTCATAAGCATTTTGTCTGATACCTGGCTCGATTTACAAATTTCATTTAAGAGTAACACAGCAATAGATAGAATCACTGTTTTATGAGTACGATTGAAGGTATTGCAACCGCTTATTAGCTGTAGTTCAGTTAATGCGTAAGTAATTGGAGTTATAATCAATTTGAAATTTTGCTGTGAGAGGTATTCGAATGTAATTTGTTATGTTATAAAAATTGACTTGAAATTGAAATCGAATCGCATGACAAAAACATTGATTAAATTACAGAAACAAATTTTCCCCAAATTATATTTCATACCTGTTGTCGAACCCAATGCAACAATTCTAGACCGTTTAATAGAAACCGGCTTTAGTGATCAATATCTCGCGTAATATCGATCATACACTTTCAAGTTTAGGCTCGTTCTAAAGGTGACATTTCACACCAAAAAATTATTTTGCTGTCCTTTGTTTATTCCATTCGGTTGTAAGTCACAGGGTGTTAACAATGGAAGTCAATAAAGAGAAAATTCGATACATTTTACACTTTTACTTTTATAAAGGCGAAAATGTAAGCCAAGCCACTGAAATTGTGAATGGTGTTAATTGTGCCAACACTGTAACAGTAAAATACATGCAAATTTATTTTTTTTATGTTTTTTTATAGACCATGAACTCGAGTACACAGTAATGAACATTTTTCATGGTGTATATAAAAATGTATTCAACGCTACCTTCATATGCGTGTTCGTTTGAATATGGTAGTATACAAACATATATGCTTACACATTCAGTTGAAGCTTTCATTGTATTCTTTAATACTTTAATACCTCAATTCTCTAATTTATCAAATCTTCAATTTCTTCCCGCCATCGCGATTAGAGTTCGGTAAACACTCGATGTTTCACGAAACGTACCGCCGGGTCGATTGATTTTACAGGAGTTCTTTCGGTTACCTTCTCAGGTTCCCTATATAGGGGAAAAGGGGGGAATTTGGACCACCTAAGCAAATCGCCTAATATTTCCAAACCAATACGGTCTAAATAAAAAATGTCACATTGTATACTGAGCTACACTTGTCTTCTCTCAATAAATAATGTTTAATCATTATACAGGGTTTTCCAACTATAAATTTCGAAAGTAAATTGAAATAAAACACACTTAGAATTCGAATTTCGATGAAACTTTTATTTCAAATTAAAGTTTGGTTTATGCCATTATGTGTGAAATACAACATCATTCAAATGTCCACCTAGGGCTTCCTCGCACACCTTGATCCGGAACAGGTAATTTTCGATGACTTTTCGGCACATATGGGGCGGTATCTCGGTCATAACTTCACGAATGTTGTCTTTCAAATGTTCAAGAGTTTGCGGAGAGTTGGCATAGACACGGTCTTTCGCATAACCCCAAAAAAAAAAAGTTTAGCGGGTTCAAATCGCATGATCTGGTTGGCATCACCAAAACGCGAAATTATGCGTCCCTCAAATTTCGTTCGCAATATGGCCAATATGAATGAAACCACATGTCATCCGTATCCATATCTTCAATTAGTGGCAAAAAAAAATTGGTTAACATGCGGCCATAGCGCTCACCATTCACAGTTACCGTCTCGCCGTCCTCATTTTCAAAGAAATACGGCCCGATGACTCCACCAGACCATAATGCGCACCAAACAGTGACTTTTGGCGGATGCAATGGCCTCTCAACAATCACGTGTGGATTTTCTGAGCCTCATATACGGAAATTTTGGGTGTTCACATAGCCACCGGGCTCGAAACGTGCTTCATCGCTGAAGAAAATTTGATGCGAAAATTCAGCATTTTGCTGCTGTTGTTCGTTCACCCAATCGACGTATGCCCGACGCATTCCATGGTCACCACGCTCTAATTTTTGTACCAGTTGGACTTTATATGGATGTAGGTGCAAGTCCAAATGCAAAATTCGCCACAACGATGTGTTTGACAAGCCCATTTGCTGAGCACGCCGTGGAATCGAAACATTCGGGTCATCCTCCACACTGGCAGCAACAGCAGCAATATTTTTGGCCGAACGCACATTACGATGATGCACAGGTCTCACAATATCCGCTACGGATCCAATTTGTTCGAATTTACGCACTACATTAGCGATTGTGTGCTCTGTAGGCCGTCCATGACGACCAAAATCCGTCCTTAATGCTCGAAAAACATTTGCCGGTTTTTCATCATTTTTATAGTATAATTTAACAAAATTAACACGTTTTTTTTCCAAAATATAAATTTTTATCAAGGCTCCTATGGCGTTAGCCTGACGGGGCCGGAGTTCAATATTTTAACAGTTTTTCTTATTATCTATGTTAGTAATATGTAACCGATTACTCGCGGTCGGCTCGAGGTTAGTATTACAAGTGTTCTCGTAATTGGGATGTTGCTGTCTGCAATGCTCTGTACGTGTGCCCGACACGGGATACTTCCTATTGGGATGCAGCTGACCATTAATCAGCAACGCCCCCCTAGTCTGTACCCCATATCTAGCGTGGTGCGTCTTTCTCGACTCGAGGAATCCAGGATAGAATGGTCACTAGCCGGCGCAATCATCAGCTCGTGTAGAGTTGTCATGAGCGGTACAACCTTTGGCTCTTGTTGAATCATCAGTGGACTGCACAACCTTTGGCCCGTGTATCTGTAAAGAGTTGTTGACATCGGCGTTTCTGAGGAACAGGTATAGATGAAGCAGATAAATCTAATGTATAAAGCTTCAATCTACCAAATATATCATAAAATAAAAGAGATGATTTATGGATATTGAAATTTGATGCGGGGTGATTTGGACCGTCTGTGGGGTGATTTGGTCCAGTGTGTGTTTCTTCGAAAAAAAAACATACTTATGTTTATGTAAAGTATTTTGGGATAATGTTACAATCAGTAACAATGTTTTGGAATCGATACCAGGTGTCTTGGCCAGATTCCGGACCAGAAAAGTTGGATTGACACCATCTCGAATTCTGCATGAATCTTTTCACTGTTGGTCGAGCATTTCAAACACTTTTGATGCTTGGTCAAAGAAAATCCGTTCTCGATGGCCTGCGTTGCTCTTTCAAGCTCCTCCTTCTTCCAACGTTGTCTGTCCATCCTCTTTTTGTAATTCTGCGGCATCTGGAATCAATTAGACCAAAGAAAAATCTCAAACCTGTAGGATCAATTCACCCCACAGAAACGTGTCCATGTCACCCCACACAACACGCAAAAATTAAAATGCAATTAATTTCATTTATTTTGATAGCAATAAATGAAATTAATTGCATTTACTTACAGTTTCGCTACATCAAATTGTTCCACTTCTGTAGGCGAACAGAACTTTACTGCACAATACACGAAAAGTTCGTTTAATTAGCGGGAAAAACCTTAAAACCACTATCGGAAAACTCACATTTTTTGACGATCAAAGTGTTTGCTGTGTTTATGCTACCGTTTCCCTCTACTTGTGAAGTTTTACCAAAGTTTTTTCACTTTAGGTACATACGGTTCAACAATAGAAGGAAATGACATTATGAAAAATCCAAGTTGAGCCGTAATTTTTGAGATAAAGGGGTGGTCCAAATCACCCCATATGACCAAATTACCCCGTGTTACCCTTTAACTCTTTACCGTCACAATAGAAGTTTCTTGAAAAGTACGATCGATAATTACCGAAATATATCGCCGGGTCGATTGGTTTCACAGAAGCTCTTTAGGTTACCTTCTCAGGTTTCTCAGTGATAGCTGTTCGCCATCGCAATAAAAGTTCGATAAAGAGCACACTAAATAATTAATGGAATATTTTTTTGCCAAAATTTTTGATGCCAAATGTCTTCTAATTGCATGAAACGTCGACTTTTTTTTGTCATCTCTGGAACTTAGTTGTTTTTTTTTTCGGAATACGAGGCAAAACGTATGGTTTAGGGTGCCAATGAAAATATTCATATACACGATAAAATACCCTATGCAAAATATTAGCTCATTCGGACTTCAGATGCAGATGTCAAAATTTAAGGCATAAAAAAACAGAAAACATATTTCAGCACAGCTTTTTTACGTGGGAATCAACATTTTTAATCAAGTCCCGTTTGAAAATTCGAGATGGCCAAATCATCCTCAGACACAATTTTCATATAAGATTTATTCACCACTTGCAGAAAAAAACGATTTTATATCTGGAATATATCTGGAGAATACGGAGGGTGGGATAGAACATCCAAGCATGTTTTGACCGGTTTTGCGACATGTGGCCGAGCATTATCGTGCTGAAAAATAGCTTTAACGTGTCTTTGCTCTGCTTTAGCAGCTCACAGTACACCACACCCAGCTGGTCCCAAAAAAAATCGAATCTAGAATCAAATTAATGAACATTTAAGAGGTTTTAAGAAATTTTCTTTTACAACTTACAACTTACATCTTCAATTTACAATAAACAAAATATATGTTTCAACGGTTTACCGGTTTTCAGTTTATACGCGTATCGAAAAGTAGTTCTAGCGGTTGCTTTCATAGATTGGCCAAGGTGATTTTCCGCTGTTGCCGCTGTCACGAAATGAATCGACAAGGTGTAGCATTAGCCGCCGCGTGTTTAAAAATACGATTGCTCAAAGAAAGAGATAAGCAGAGAAAGAGAAAGAGAAAGAGAAAGAGAAAGAGAAAGAGAAAGAGAAAGAGAAAGAGAAAGAGAA
>NW_026599764.1:23964-25000 GCF_029784135.1 Toxorhynchites rutilus septentrionalis
GGCCTATGATAAATTGAATAACATTTTTCCCTCTTCGCGACCCATCTCAAGTTACTGAAATAATTGAAAAAAAAAATTTGTTACGCCATACACATAGATGACCAAGCATTTTGGAAATTCTTTTTCAGTCACTTTATTCTAGTTCACTTCATTTATCAATGTAAATACCTTGTAATCTCTTGAATTAAACTAGAAGTTGAGTACATTATCATTCAAGCTCCAACGTATAACAGAAAACATTTGAACTTGTAACCTCAGGACAGGCTTGTTATACAGTAAAATATTAGTAGCATGTTTATACATGAATTTGATGATGACTTCCTTCGTGTTATATCGCGTATATGTTTCAAATACAGAGGAATGTTAAACATGCCTGGAATGTTAAACAATCTTGCACGAACCTGTTCACGTTTTTTACTTGCCGAATTTTTCATCTTGTACTTTTTTATTTTCATCTTGTGCACACTCATCGTCTTGTTTAGTTTCTAAAATGTGCAGCAATAGTATTTTCTACTAAGATATTAGTCATTCTCAGGGTGGCCGCATATATTAAATATTCTGTATTTTACTGATTTTTCGCCAAATTTCAGATACATAATCTGTATATATAGATTACAGATTTTTTGCAAAGATACAGAATTTATTGATATTTATCAAAATTCTAATTTAAATGTTCAACTAATTACAGTTCATTTGCTTTGTCTACTTTCTTACTTATAAACTTTGTTCTTTATATCGTTAAATCATGAAGATATGTACCTTGATTTTTAAAAATTTTGAACCATATGAAATATCACCACACTTCTCCGTTCCTGCTAAGGATGTTTTTGGGACACTTTTTTACAATTCCGCATTCATCAGCGTGTGTTGAGTGAACATTCTCGCTTCACAATGCCAACAAAACAAAGTTCCAAAATCGGCTGGCTTCCATCGATCAATTAGAAATTGAAGAAAAGCAAAGTTCAACAAAACCGTAAACATCGTACAATTTATTATGAGAAAACTTTTTTTATGATTCATTTTGTTGTATGGATAC